>NC_036453.1:22018621-22319530 GCF_002775205.1 Xiphophorus maculatus | reverse complement strand
CAGTTACAACCAAAAGCAAGAAAATATTTGAAGAATGAAGTACGACAAAGTATTGTAATAATCTGATTTCCCCATATGGCTAATTTATGAAAAGTCTTAAGATATTTAGAGCTTTCTTTAATGGATCCTTATATTGTGCCTTTTATGTGGTGTGACACTGATACATAGATATACCAAAATTTTAAGGTTACTATCGAGGGTGCACTGATAAATCGGCCCTGATTTCCTTAATTTTGGGAGATTGGTGATCAGTCTATACTTGCATGTGAAATCCCTCCGAAAGTCCCAGAGTGACTGTAGTTTGTGACTGCACTAGTAGTGATGCCCTTCCCCCACTAGTTGCTTCACACTTTTGCTTAGCTGGCTTTTCCCTCATTTAAACATCCTCCAAGTAGAACTTTTTTTTTGTGTCCTGTCTAACTATTATCCGATAGTTAAGCTGTCCTAGGAGTTCTGCATTTCAGTTTGTCGTGAAGTAGGAAACCTTCTGGTCATAACAAATTTCGGTTTTGCTTTTGCAACATTGAGTATGCAACCAAATTTAGTGGTTCCTGGGGAGAATGTGCAAGTCTTTCCTGTGTAAAAATCAGAACTGTTTATGTATCAGAAAAAAGTTAGGAAATAATTTTAATAAATAACATTCTTACGATTGTGTTATCACAATCCTACTGTTGTCTTACCACAGTAGGAATAATTGTCACTTTTTGTTGTTGTAGATAAAGCATTCTTGTTTTAAGCTTGCTGTTAATACCGTGACCATGACTCTGTTATCATACATTGAAGAACTCATGCTTAGTATGCGTGTGTGTGTGCGTGTGTGGGGTGTGTGTGTTTTAGAGTGGGGAGAAAATAAGCTGATCTTCCTATGTAAATATCATTTTGTGGGGTTGAGCATGGCTGCTCAGTTCTCAGATAGGCCATGCTATCCTTGGCAGGTGCACCAAAGTGCCTGTGTCAGCAAGAGGCTTGAGAAAACAACCAAGGCGGTGGGATCAGCTCCCCAAGTCTGCTGTGTCAGGCCGGACCGCTGATGGGACTCCTCCCCCGATGTCCCCTCCCCTGCTCTCCTCTCTGGTGGCTGTCACTCATCTTCTGCACAGCATTAGGCCGTTTCCATGGTGGTGTTTGGCTCGGCTGACAGGTGGGCTCTGACGCCATCTCTTCTCCCCCACCTCCCACCTCCAGGCCAGACGTCAAGTGCTGTTTTCTCCGCTCTGCACCAAAAATAAAATGCAAAGGGGGGGCTGTGATTATGTGCTGGTTTGCTGGTGTGCCCGACTGCGCTTCCAACACAGCTACGCTCATTGCCCATATCAGTGCAGGATCTGGGGACTGGTGCTTGTGTAATCCTCATTTATCTCTTTGTTTTTTAGGTCCCTATCAGGCAGAGTGAGAGACGGCATTCAAGCCTCCTCGCTGCACTCTGTGACCTCCGCCGCCGTTTCCTATGGCCGCATTATTTACCGAGAAGTGCTCTTTTAAGCTGTGTTTCACATGTATGGGAAAATCCCACTGAAATGTTGCTGACGACTCAGAAGAGGGGTTGCTAGGTAACCTGACGTCACAGTACTGCACTAGTGTATAGGGAGGTAAAGAAGGAGCTCATTAGCCACACTGAGTAAACGCCTCCTGTTGTTTGATCACACTGGGACAGATATGAGAAACACTACAGCAATCTGAAATATGCAATTAGATCACAGGTAATATTTTTGAATGTGAATTATGAAGGTTAAGATTTATAATCTTAACCTCAGATAATGAAGTTCTCTTAACCTGAGAACTTAACATCGCACAGACAATTGTGCATTAAAGTTTGTATTTATTTATTTTCATCTTGACCAATGAGCTTTCATGGCATTGCCCTTGCAAGCTGTTTGAGTAAGGCTTTTTAGTATTTCCTGTAATTACTTTCAAATGTACTATGTGCAGTTGATAATTGATCAATGAGTGCAGAGCTGAAGATCAGGGTGAGAGTCAACACGTAGAGCAATTACATCCTCTCCATCTTCCTCCTCTCTGTAGCCTTTTCATACTCCTGTTGAGAAGCTTTTATTCACAGCCTTTTTTTCACCACCCAAGGCCACATCTTTCTGAGCCATGCAAGGCTGCGCTGGTTTTTTGTTTGACTGATAAGTGGATTTGTCACCGGTGTGTTTGAATGTGCGGAGAAAGACTCATATCGCTCACCATTGTTGTTCCCCCCCGACGTTCAAAAGGTACGCGCCGAGATGCAAGCTAGCCGGTGCTGCTCAGCTCATCTGAAGGTGCTGCCTGCTGTAATGGACTCTTTTCAGATAGACAGTGAGATAAGGATACACTATACAGTCATGGTGAGCTGCACAATGCAGGCTGCTGCAAACCAACACCGCGGTGTTCATTGTAATACTCGCAGAACGGACCGCTGCACTTGACATGAAAGCATTAAAGGACCGCAGGTTTTATTTTTTCTTTTTAAAGGCGAGAATAAGACTCCAACAGAATGATTTATAGACGCGTTTGAACACAGCAACGTTCTTATGTCTATTGTCACCTGAAATTTCAGCACAGATTAAAAGTAGATTTGAGTGAAGAACATGGTGATTAGCAGATTTTGCAAAAATATTGATACGCCTTTTGTGCTTTTGGGTTTTTTCGTGTTACAACTACAAATTGGATTGTGTTTTAGCAATAGCAGCAGCAAATTATTGTAAAGTGGGAGAAAAATGATTGATTTCAAAATATTTGTACAAATACAACCATCCTGTAAAGGCCTCGCTACCTTTTTTTTAAATGAATATTTATTAGAGTGGCAAGAAGAAAGCTATTGTTCAAAGAAAGTAATTATAAATTGCTTCCACAGTTTACCATATGCCCCATAGGTTATATAGTTCACGTTTTTGGTTTATATATGCAGAAGAAAACTAACACAGCATTCAGATAATTCATGATGGTTGCAGAATCATGCTGTGGGGAGTTTTCTATTTAAAGGACTGAAAAGCTGGCCAAAGATTATGGGAATATGGTTAGAGAGAGAACCTCTTGAAAACCTTCATTTCTATTCAAGAAGTGACTGAACTATATAAATGCATGATTGTGACAAATGGTGCAGTCTTATAGTTACTGAAGATTATTTCATACTGTAATCTTGTTGCTAACATTAAATTGACTGTTCATGTTGCTGTTCTTCCATCTGCGAGAACTTGGATGTGCTGGATCAATTTCTTTGCCACAAATTCTCTTCCCTGCCAGCACCACAGATGCAATCATTAAACAATCAACCTGTATACTGTGTAACTTTTTTTAAATATAATTTGTAAGGTTGTATATGAGTGGGAATGGAAACTTATAACTTTGAGTGCTTCCTTTATGTGGCTTTATTGAAATTGATCGAGCATGTGTTGATGGAAAATATTGGTCAGATTTGCACGTGTCATTTCACACGTCATCAGTGACTCCTCAGTTTTATGCCGTCTTTGCAAAAATTTTACTTAAAGGGCAGATGACCCTTCAGAGCAAAGGGAAAAAGTGAGTATTTCCTTCTGACCTGCCCCTCCCCTCTCTGTCATATCCTCTGTTGCTCCCTGCAGGTAAAGCTGATGAAATACATCTGTAAACAGCTGCAGTGTAAAAGGAAGGTCCCAGACACAGAGAGGCCTGAGGCCCTGGACAGCTACCCACGCTTACGAGACTGGCTGCGCACCGTCAACCTGCGACCAGAGCTCATCCAGGTACACCAAGCCGCTCTTTACTATTACCAATCTATTCTGGCTGGTGTAAAGCAGTCTGCTCTGTGTGTGTCACACTGATGTGTGTCCAGTATGTGTACTCTTTACCCTGTTCTCGTGTGCATGAGGAATGCCTGATTAGTGCTGTAGGATAGTAAAGTGGACCTTATTGTCTGCTCTGCACGTCAACCCAAAAATGCCAATTTAAATTTAATAGCACTTTAAAAATATGGCTTCAGACTAATACAAGGAAAGCCATTGTCAGAGTCCTGTAAAATGTTTGATATTTTCATCTTGATTGCACAATAAGCTAGTGTCCAGCAGGCTGTCGTTCTGAAGTTGATTCCACGGTTACTGGACTAACAAATGCTTCTTCTACAAGTGTATAAGGAATGTCCCAAAAGTTAATATTTGTTCAAGCCTCTTGTCTTGATGGAAGCTTTCTGGGACTTGTCCCAGTTTTTTTTTTAGCCGTGTGGAGTGGAGTTTTTGATATTTGTGCAGGCACTGAAATCTATCCGATTTATTTGAAACTTGATTTCAATTCGTTTTCTTAACTGAAGACATTAACAACTATCCTCCTGATCAGATCAAGCAGGCATGGCTTTTTTTTTTTTTTTTACTTAATAACTAGTCTAAACATGAACGTCTAAGGTTGCTAAATGAGTCAAGAGACCTGTGAAGTGTTTTGTGCAGTATGGCAAGAATGATTGTCACAGATACAAAATAGGAGTTTGTGATTGTAAAAAAAAAAAGTGTAAAGTTCAGGTATGATACTTTTGCAAGGCGCTGCAGTTTTCTACCGGTATAATAGGTGCTTGTTGATGTCACATAATGCTGTCATTGCATGATGCTGACCCACTTAAAGCGTTGCACATTATCAGACTGAGATTTGTACAGTGCATCTCCTTGGCTTGTACGATGAGGGCTGCATTATGTAATGGGGAGTCCAAAAATCCTCTGATGGTTTTTACTTTATTTATGGAATCCAGCATCTCTGCTCCCACGCTTCAGCTTACAGGAAGTGAGTCCATGACAGGCCTGAGTGGCTCCTGGCGCCTGCCTTCCTAAATGGTTTCTCTGTGAATTAGTAACATTTATTAACCCAGGATGGCCTTCTAAATGAAGATTACAAATGCTTCCCCATTTCTGTAGCCGCTTATCAATTTGAGATGTACGCACCTGAAGTGTAAAAGGGCCCATGTTTCCCTACACTTCTTCTGAACAGTAATTAAATTTAAAGTGGGAAGATTGATTTTTGTAGCTACATTATATAATTTTGTTATGTATTTGAAGAGCTACAAGGAGAGCAGGCTCATGGCCACTTTTAATTCTCCCATCTCTCATCCTTGCTAGTGTTTTTTTTTTTTTTTTTTTTTGCACATCCGCCTGTGTGCTTTTCATTTTGCTTACAAAGTACACACGAGTGTGGGAGGTTGCCCTAGTTTTGTGATCAGTGTTTGCCCTCGCAGAGCAAAGGGTTTAGCCTGACTGATAAGCGTTTACGCACTTCCCATGTAAAGAAAAAAAAAAAAAACATCCTAAACATGCTGGACAAGGTCCTAAGTGTTGTTTGGGTTGCTATTTTTGCCCACATAAAAGAAGCGGTACATATTCAATGTTGCATTGAAATTGTCATTCTACAGTTTCTTGTAATAATTCTTTGCTGTAATGGTAAAAAAAAATAGGCTGTTGTCATGCTTTAATAATTTAATGGTGGTGTTTTGCTGTTGCAATCACTTAGAACCACCAAAATATGAGTAATTTTCCCTTGAACAAGTTTGATTGATAACTGGTGATTACAGTTTTTTTTTTCTTCTTTTCACTAATTTCATCAAACTTGAACCTTTTATCTATCTGTATACACGCCATCAAAGAGCATGTACTTTGATGCACTTTGTTTTGAGTTTAATGAAACCAGATAAAGGTTAGGGACGTGTTCTTTGATGCATGCAAGCACATAATCCTATAACCCTTCACTTTCTGTTAGATTCAAATCTTCACTTGCTATTTTTTTTCTAGAGATCATATTTTAATCTTTGTATATTTGAGTAAATCTTAATATTTAAATCAACATATGCACGCAGGCTGTTTTTATTTGGTTGTTGATCTTTGTGGTGACTCTTAATATGACCCATTTTATTGACTCAACCTGAGCCTAATTCTGACACTAAGAGAAAATCTTAACTCATTTGCACTTGAAGGGCCACTACGAAGTTGCTGAATCTCACAAATCTAGCAAATAGACACTAACAGTTTAACACTGCAACACTACCAGTGTATCTGTAAAGTATTGCACATTTCCCTGTGTACAAGTCCAGTTCTGGCTACAATTTAGAAAATTCCCCACATACTGGACTCATGACTTTGACTTTATTTGTTCTTATTTCCAGGCATTTGGTGATATATGATGCTACTTTAATCTTATCTATGTGTGCCGCTTGTTTCTTTATTTCATAAAGTAATCTATTTAATGCAAGTTTATGAAAAATGTCATGATAAAGACAAAACGGGTCCAATTCGTATCCACTTATTTAGAATGTCTGAATATTTCCAATACCACTTAACAATCTAAAAATTAAGAATGGAAGGAATTGTGTGCAAATCAGCAGGGGTTTTATAAAATATAGGAACTGTAAGAATCTGTTTAAATTACAAGCTTAGTTTTGTAATATTGTTTATTTTTCAGGCCAAGGAGTTTTCCACCATCCTATGAATCCATCTTCCCAGTTTTGCGTCTAATAATTTGCTGTCACCCTCACTCTGTACCATCACTGACTCCCAGCCATCTGTTTGTTTTCATCCCTTTTCTGCAGGCGGTAGAGACAAAGTTGTCCTTGGACACATTACTGCAGATGACTGGAGCCCAGGTGAGAGATGCAATGAGAAGACTGGGGTCCAGTTCAGAAGAATGTGCTAGACTTGGTGCTGCCCTCTCCTGTCTAAAGAGTGCCACTGAATCAGGTATGTTTTATCACTAATGTTGCCCCCTGATTAAACAATCTGTATATAAGCTTTGGGCTTTCTTCTAATTGTTGTTGTTGTTGTTGTTTGTTTTACAGGAGGCGAAATGAAAGAGGATAGTGTTTCCTGGCTGCCTGAGCCCACCAGGAGGGACAGTGGCTCTCTACTAACGGCAGACCAGCTGTCTTTCCTGGGAACTCCCCTCCGCCCCCACAGTCCATCGCCTCTAGCCCGCCCCTCCACCATCCAGTCCACGCCATCCACCCCCTCTGCTACCTTCCATCATCCCCGTTCTGGTTCTGTTTCAGCAGCACCCACACCAGATGGGCTGGGATCATACGCCCATGGCGACAGTCCCCTCACAGATCTGTTCCCCATGCCTCGGCCACGCACAACCCGCCTCCACGGGCACACCTCCACCCCGCCTGTAACCCCACCCTCAAATAGGCGGCAAAAACTGAAGCCCCCTTGCACTCCGCCGCCTCCGTCCCGCAAGGTTCTGCATCTGCTCCCCAACATCACTCTGACACGCAGCAAAAGCCACGAGTCCCAGCTGGGCAACCGCATCGAGGATCCCCCCAACAACAAGTAGGTGCCGTTCTGAACTCACCGTCCATGTTAAAATCTATTAGGTGATGGTGAAATTTCACCGTTTATGACATGTAATTGTTAGCATTCACAGGAGCTGGACATGAGATGGCTGTCATGCTGTGGGAAACAATTGTAAAGGAGAAAGCCAAACTATTATCCTATCAATGAATTTAAATCTTGAATTTAGCTTTCATTGAAATCACCTAACCATTTTAACATTTTAAATTGTAAATAAATTTGTCTGTTTGGGTATGAGGACATTAACTGAAGATCTGATATAATTAAAAGATAAAAAATGTTATTGGATGTCCACCAATCAATTTGGAGTCAACCAATTGTCGATCGTCTCTAATTGGTGATTCATAAGTCCAATACCTGCATAGCCTATTTTTTTTCCTGTACATCAACTTCATCTGAAGTGTTTAAAAGTGAGAAAAATGGATGCATCGCTATATATATTTTTAAACAAATCTCCCAGTTATATTTGAGAATCTCCAGTTTAGTTCATGTTAAATTCAAATCAATTCTCTATATATTTTATAGAATCTTTTGAATTTTTTTGGGATTCTTTACAGATAAATGATAATAATTCTCTCTCAACACAAATGCTACAGTTTATTTTTAAGCAATGAACTGAAGTTTAAATATTAATAAATAATATTTAGAAGTAGTTCTAATTTTAGGAATGATGCATGTCATTTTGCCATTTCTGATGAGTGTGTTGTTGATAATTCTTATGTCAGCTCATTGGTTAGAGTAGAATTTGGTACAATATCACCAGTGTGACATATTTCCTTATTGTCTCTCTCAAATGATGAATTAGTCTGTTTTAGGACTCAGGCAGAACTTTGCTTTGATCCCCTCACATTCCCTGTGCAGCATCCTTTCACATCCTGCCTGTTGCTCCTTTTTCTCTTACTGTTGGAAGGGAGCTAATCCCAAACAAATTCCCGCAGATTATGAGTCATGTCAAAACAGGAAGCATTTCCTAAATCCAATGCTCAGGGGTGGCAGCACACTCAATTGCTGTTTTTCCCCCCATTTGCTCTGTGTTGTGATAGAGCGTAGATACACAAACAAGCCACAAGATTATCTACAATATCCTGTTGCTTTATGGAATGGGTGGAAAAATTGTTCAGAACTACAAGAGAACTACTGCATTGAGCAGAGATGTGTGTTCAGATACAAAATGTTAGTTTGTTCTTTCCCAGCTGTCTTTCCTCTCGTGTGATTACATGTGGCCAGATCACAGGTCTGGCACAGCTTGGTGCTCTTCTTGTGACCTCCATGTGGGTGTTAAGGATGCCACTATTGTCATTGTGCCAGTTCTATTAAGGTGCTCTACGTGGCTCCTTGCACAGCTTACATAACCTGCCTTGTGCTGTAAAGAACTCAAGCAGACCTTCAAAGGTGTCACACTACTTGATACCAGTAAATTACATCTGCTGATATTCTTCTTTTTTAATCTTTTTACCTTTCAGGTGTGGTAAAAAGAGCAAATTATTGCTGAATATGCAAGTGAATGGGAATGGATGTGAGGACTCGCCTTCTCGGTATCCAGTCAAGCCCGCACGGACCCCTGGAGTGACGCCAGCTCCCAACACCGCACCTTACACCCTGCCAGGGACACCCACGCTAATTGAGGAGCACAGCATAATTAAAAGTAGGCCTTTCGCATTTTTAAAAATGTTTACAAAAATCTATGTTAAATGTATTTCCATGTATTTAAGATAAAGACATAGCAGGACCACCACAGCATATCTCAAGAATGTTGTTAATCTTCCTGTCTTCCATCTTCTTGCCTGCCTAGATAATGTAGTGTTGCACCGCAGCTCCCCAAAAGCAGTCAGGAGGGACATCGGTCTAGCCGTCACGCACAGGTACACCTTTTTCTTTTTCACAAACTTATGTCACTGAAGAAAGTTAGCTGTTTCCTACTTACAAATAGTAATTCAGTGCACTGATAGTGCAGAAATGAAATGACCTGACTTTGTCATTTGTAGGTTTTCAACCAAGTCCTGGTTATCTCAGACATGTCAAGTGTGTCAGAAGAACATGATGTTTGGTGTTAAATGCAAACACTGTCGGTAAGTTGACTACTTTGCTTAAAAGGCTTCTTTAGCTGTTTGAAATAAAATTTGATTTCCTGTAGAAAAACATGGAAGGCAAATAAATATAGTTCAGTTATATTCAAATTACTTAAGTATTACATTTTTTTAAATGGTGGAAAGACAATACATAGAGGGTAACGTTTCTTGGTTAAAAGCTGATTAAATGAATAAAGGCACAAAGAACAAATGTCATTTTGCAGAGAAGATTTCTGAATAAACTAGTTAAGTCACAGTAATAGCGCTGTGTTTTACGTGTTCAAAGCGTTAAAAAAAATTACATACTAGGGAATATTTCTGTTATCAGCAGCTATGAGTTTGCTTTTTATCTGTGTTTAGTTAATCAGCACTGTTTGTTTGGGTTAATTTTGACTCATATTCCACTTAGCCTGGGCCCTGTACTGTGAAGCAGGTTCAGTTTAGAGATTCAGATTTGGGCAAGTTTGTCTGAATAATTAAGATTATTCTAAATGATATGTCATCGCTGGTCTCTGAGTTAATGAGGTCTAATTCATACTTCCTAGTCTGTCTGCTAAACTGGGAAGCATAATTTAAAGGCCAAACACTGCAGATAAAGAAAAATCAGATCATGTTTGTAAGAAAAAAATATTAGTCTAGAAATAGGAGAAAAAAAAAGGATTGCAGCTAGAGTCTAGATAAATGCTTTAAAAACAATTTCAAATTGACAGATAAATAAAGTTAACCTTGGCATATAGCACTGAAGCACAACTGAATAATATGGTTTACCATTTTATTAGTAGTACATAAATATTCTCCATACTTATGAGATCATCCCTGTTCTATGTCTTATTTATTCATCATCCAGTGATGTTTCATTAATCTCAAGAAACATTTTTTTTTAAGTTGGATGTATGCATACAAACATGCAGACACAGTTGGAGGAGTACAAAACCTGCATTCATGTGTACTGAAGGAGAAAACAGTGAATCATCAGTCTCTCCCTCAGGCTACACTGTTGTTACTAATTCCAACAAAGCACATTTAAATACAGGTAACAAAACGCACTTGAATCATCTATAGTCTGATATAAGAGGCTAACCAAACTTGTTCTGAAGCAGGTTAGACTTCCAGTGCAAGTTCTGTGCTCAGAAATGCTTTAAAGAAGCACGGCAGCTTCATGACACCCCAAAAAACCTTGTGTTGAACTTGAAGTTACCTTCGTAAGCTATTAATCCTGCTTCGTAGTAGAGGGCTGTGATGGCTTGACTTAATCTTGATCTGGACTTGAGGAGCTCTGTTGGTGCTCTATGCTAATTGCTACCGATCTACCCATGTGTTGCCTACTGTCCTTGCAGATTAAAGTGCCATAACAAATGCACAAAGGAGGCTCCATCCTGCAGAATCTCTTTTCTACCAAGTACGTTTCTTCATGCTTAACAACCCCCCCCCCCCCCCACCCCCCCCACACACACACACACACACACACACACACACACAAATTTCTGATATAGGCCCTGTGTGAAAATAATTATGTGTTCTGCAGTTGCCAAAATTAGGAGGACCGAGTCAGTTCCTTCTGATATAAACAACCCTGTGGACCGACCACAGGAAGCTCCTCAGTTTGGTACATTACCAAAGGCCATTACAAAAAAGGTAAAGAAATGCTTTAATATACAAAATACCTAACATCTTCATATTTTTTCTTATTACCACTAACCTCAGTTTGATTTACTTTGAGAGAGACCAATACCATATAATACCACATAAATGTGAAATGGAAGTAAAAAGATTTTGAACTTTTAATATGATACCCCCAAATACAATCCAATTGTCTCTACAAGTAACCTAATTAATAAATACTATTAAGTCCACCTTTGTGTTATTTTGCCTCAGCATAATTGCAGCTGTTCTGTGAAGTCCTCCGGGGTTTCCTCAGATGTTACCAAAAAGTAACTTGTTTTTCCTGCATTCAAAACTTTTATGTGTGATGGAAAGCTAACACTTCACTCCAACCCTAAATACATCTAAATATAAGTTAACCCTCTCAGAAAACCTGATAGCAGCTGCAAAACAGTTGAGAATGTGATAGAGGACGACAACCTTAAGCCTACAAAGCTACAATAAAATGCTTTAGATGAAAGTATATTTGTGTGTTTGGATGGTCCAATCAAAGTCCAATTTATTTTAAAAGCTGCTGCAGGAAGGTGGCTGTGTAAGGTATTTTGGGGGGCATTCTGAAAACACAACACTAAACATTTATTTGCAAAGAATATTTGAAAGCCTGTGTTTTCCTATTCTTCCACTTCACAATTATGCACAGCCTTTTTTTAATCCGTCAAAAATACATAAAAAATTGTGTTTATGTAATCAGTGTCAATACTTATTCAAGGCTATGCCGTTTTATATTATTCCTCTGTTAATAATTCAAGTGTCACTCAAGTGCTAGACTAAGAGGTGTAATCCTCAATTGTTCCTGTTAAATAAATGACCTATTTTCTTTCTATAAGTGAGAAAACTTTTTTTTTCACTCAGTTCCACCATCTGCTCATTTGTCCTGCTGTAAAGTGGAGCAATGACAGCTTTTTAGCAATTTCTACTGTAATAATGCATTCAGGAAATGAAATCTGGCTCTTATGAGCTCCTTTAGTAATCTGAAGTGATACGCAGTGATATACTGATTGAGTAAACTTTATTTTTCTTGAAATCTGCGTCTCATCAGGATCATCCTCCTGTCATGAACCAGCTGGACTCGAGCAGCAACCCATCCTCCACCACTTCATCCACTCCTTCCTCCCCTGCTCCCTTCCAGCAGAGCAATCCTCCGAGTGCCACGCCACCACCTAACCCTTCGCCCAAAGGACACAGAGACAACCGATTTAACTTTCCAGGTAAACCTGACCGCAAAGCTCCTGACGAACACGAACAAATCCTGAAGCTTAAAGTGATTATTTCTGCTTTTTAAATCCATTTAAGCTAATTTTTTCTTCTTGAATAGTAGTAATAATAATGTTATTGACCTCATGCACCCCTTTCTCACTCCTTCGGGGTCTTTAACACTGATCTGTGCTTTCATGATGGTCTCCTAACCAAAAGCTTCACTAACCCAGAATCTCTCCTGCTATGCTGTCTTTCCCCTCTCTGTATTTTTCACAAAAGCTGCGTATTATTTTCAGCATAGGCAGCAGTTTATCTTCCCCGGTGAGTTGACTGTCCCTTAGTGACACACCGAGTTCTTATTACGCCATCATACCACTCCATAACCATTAGATTCTTGCAGCTTTCTCTTCCTCCTGCATGATTTCTGTAGAGTTGTTATCTGTAAGTGTAGCCTCCTCCTCTCTCTGTGTGCTTACTGGCTCTTAGCTGCATTTTGACACCATCTGCTGGAGATGTTGAAGAATTGCATGATCTGTATGGTGGGATAACTACTGAGTCATTTAAAGGGTGTTATGCTATTCTCTGTAGATGTTTGCAGTCCTACAAATGTGTACTCTGATGTCCTCCAAGACACAGTGTAAGTTGTACTTTACTAGATTTAATTTAAATGTTTAAATATTTATTCTTAAGTTGTACCTCTGATGACAATATATAATTTTTTTTTTGCAGCAGTGAGGTAGAACAGTCAGCAGATGACACACACAATGAGCTGGTTGAGGATGAAGATGAAGAGGTAATGTCACAACATGCTTTTAGATTATTTATATATGTATATATATATATTTTTTGTGCACAAACCAATCTCTTGCTGCCTGATTTAAGGAAGGGGATGAGAACATTGAGGATGAAGATCCTGAAGCGGAGGAGGAGAATGAAGAGGACGACAGAGGTGACCACGGAGGGGAATACGAGGAGGACAGGGAGGAAATGATGGGGAACATCGGCTCAGACGGTGAGTGCGACGAGCTGGATGATCTGCCATGCTCTCGTGGACACCAATGGAAGGGCCCCATATCCCGCAAGCCCAGCCAGACGAGTGTGTACCTGCAGGAGTGGGACATTCCTTTTGAGCAGCTGGATCTCGGAGAGCTCATCGGAAAGGTGAGGATTCACAAAAACAGTGTTATTGACGCGAGTGTGAGAAGGTAAATGTCCTGAGTTTTTGCGTTTCTGTTGATCAGGGTCGCTGGGGTCGAGTGCACAAGGGTCGGTGGCACGGCGAGGTCGCTATCAGACTTCTTGAGATTGATGGAAACAATCAGGATCATCTGAAACTCTTTAAGAAGGAGGTGATGAACTACAGACAGACCAGACACGAGAATGTAGTCCTCTTCATGGGGGCTTGCATGGCTCCACCCCACTTAGCCATCATCACCAGGTAAGAGCAGATAAATCAAACGCACCTCAAGTTGGGACGTTGCTTCGGTTGTGTAATCTTCTCCTTATTTTTCTCCTTTAGTTTTTGTAAAGGAAGGACGCTGTACTCAGTTGTTCGGGACACCAAAAATAATTTGGATATCAATAAAACAAGGCAAATCGCTCAGGAGATTGTAAAGGTATTTTGTTTTGTGTCATGTTCAGTGTCACTTCCTGCCAAAACCCTTTTGTTTGTCCTTAGTGCTCTCTTAAGTCAATTATTTCTCCTGATACAAAAATAATCTAACAAAATAAATACTAATTATAACTTTTATATATTTTTTAAACCAAACTTAATAACATAGAAATAATAGCAAAGTTTTCATGTTTTTATTACATAGAATACCACAGGCTGTTTTTTTTTTTACTTGGCAGACAACCCACAGTTAACAACTCAACAGCTGCTTGTAGCTCAATAACACAATTTTTAAATTACCTGCACCCTAAAAAAGAGTGTCGTTCTTTAGTTTCCAGATATATATTAAAGGCAGATATATTTCCAATAGCTGAATATGTCTGTCTTGTGAGTAAGAGGACAATTTTAGAAACCATCTTTCGAACTGCACATTCAGTTGCTGGCAATGTGCAGCAACTGAATATGAAGGGGGGGAGGTGCTGCATTACTGCATGTTACTTAGTGCAGCTGGGTGAACGTAAAAGCACCTGATTCGCACTCACCGTAAAAGTACCTTTCTAGTTAGTATGTCTAGAAAGACACAATATAAATTCAATCAGTTTGCCATGCAAAACAATACAAATGTTTTTCCAATTATGTTTTCTGTTTTATTGTTGCTGCACAAACACTTTATCATAGGGTTAGTCCTGTGTTTTAATTGGATTGGAGATGACTTGAAGGTTTTTACACAATCTGATCTCTCACTATTCAACATAGGGAATGGGCTATCTTCACGCCAAAGGCATCGTTCACAAAGACCTGAAGTCCAAGAATGTTTTCCACGACACCAACAAAGTCGTGATCACGGATTTTGGCTTGTTTGGGATTTCTGGAGTCGTCCAGGAGGGGAGGTGAGGAACGCCACCTCAAAACCTCAAGCTCAGCTGAAGCTCTGTTTACACTGCTCTGCTGTTGCCAAGGGAGCTGCAGTGATCTGGAAAACTTGCTGAGGCCTGCAGTGGCAATCCTGCACCCATCTCTTGTGCTTGTCAGATAGTAATTTCTATAAGAAATGGCATGCTTGTAAAAATGTTCTTTTCCTTCTCAGGCGTGAGAATAAACTCAGACTTCCGCACGGTTGGATTTGTTACCTCGCGCCGGAGATTGTGCGTAAAATGTGCCCAGGCAACAATGAGGATCGCCTTCCCTTTTCAACAGCAGCGGACGTGTATGCCTTTGGGTAAGTTGTGTTGAAGCTCTGGAGTCCTACAGCCTGGTTCTGGGAGTTCCGATTAATATAAATTACATCACTGACTTCCTCTTTTTAAGAACAATTTGGTATGAGCTTCAAGCTAGAGACTGGCCAATCACTAACCAGCCTGTTGAAGCCACCATCTGGCAGGTGGGGAGTGGCGAGGGCATAAAGAAGGTTTTGGGGGCGATCAGCCTGGGCAAGGAGGTCACAGTGAGTTGACAAATTGTGTTTACACCGTTTTACTTAATATAGTCAAGAAACCTGTTAAAGCAATGTATTTTGATTTTGTTAGGAGATCCTCTCTGCCTGCTGGGCGTTTGACCCGAGAGACAGGCCGACCTTCACTCAGCTGACTGACATGCTGGAGAAGCTGCCCAAACTCAACCGCAGGCTGTCGCACCCAGGACACTTCTGGAAGTCTGCAGAGTAGGTATCCCGCAGCAGGAGTGGAGGTGAAGACACTGGACATGAAAATGCGTGCAGAGATTCTACGGTTTTTTGGGGTTTTTTTCCTGTTTTTATGGTTTCTCTGTGGTACAGTGACCTACGCAGTCATGATTTCTGTCGCCACACTGTATAAGCGACACATAACTGGAGCCGAGCTCTGGTCAGACTTGTAGCTGCGGTATAAAACAAAAAACAAACAAAAAAAAGATTTATTAGTATGTTTATTTTAAAATAGTCCATCAGATTCTTTGCTCTTGTTTTTTTGATAAGCTGTGAACTTTGTGTTTCTTAGATGTGTATGTACGTAATTTCTTTAGCTTAATTTATTCTTCAGGCAATCTTCAAGCAAAGATATTTCTAGAAGTAGTTTGAGGTGCTTATATTTTACAAATGCTGAGGTGAAACAGCTACTGTCTATAACAGTTAGGGTATTTCCAAATGCATAGACATGATGTCAGGAACAGATTCTGACCTCCAACAGCGATATAAGATGGAGGATGTAATACAGCCCCGTCTTCACTGAAGCTGTGACACTGTTGTAAAATGGGAATAATTAACAGCTACTGTGTATTTGAAACGGTAAATTTAAATAATTTTTTAACGAATCCTGTTTTAAAACGAGACAACAAATGCTGTAGAAATTATTTTAAGGGTCTAAGAGTATATGCTTTTTTTTGTTTTTGCTAAACATATGCCACATTTTCCACAAATACAGCCTCATGCATATGAAGGAGTGTCGAAAGTAATTTAACTGTAATTTCACTACTATAAATAAGAAAAAAAAGTAGTAGTGTTCAATATATTTGTCCTACCTATATTGAGAGGAGAGTTAATATCTCACTTTGTGTGTGAGATGAGCCGCTATAAAAAGGGTTTTCAATGTTATTTTAAACCGAGACGGAACAATAAAAGCTCAACATCTCAAAATGTCTTCAGCATCTTACGTTAGGTGTTAGGATTACTAAGTAAAAGCATCTGTGTGTATACGCTAAAAAAATTTAAAACCTTTGCTTACATCAGATTTCAAACAAATGGCACAAAATTCCATCACAATCACTAGAAAATTGCATAAATAATCAAAAAGTAGCTTTATATAATTGAAACAATGTTTAAAGGGTGTGAACAGTGAACTGTTTCCCCTTTTAAATAGCTTCTTACAACTTTTGTGCTCCCTTTTAAACCTCACAAATACTTAAATATTTTCTCACAGAACAGTGTTGTTTTTAACACAAACTGTTTTGTACGTTCAGTGACTGATCTAGTCACCAGCATCTCTTCATAAGAAGCACTAAGCTGACACAATGCTAAATGTCTAGATCAGGAATCGGGCATTGGTGCCGTAACTAAGAATTTTCCCACGATCAATGAAAACGAAAAGATTAACTTTTTAAAATAATTTTTAAAACATTTACATTTCACACAATTGCTGAAACATTTAATAAGTTATGTGTATTTAAAATGCAAAAAAAATCTGAATTATAGGCACACCAGCAGGATTGCATCATCTTTCAATCACTTTTGATTGGATTAAGTTGACCAGTAAAACGTTTCATTAGCATTCAGGGAATTCGGTTCACTCTGATTGTACATGTATACGACTCAGCTTTATTTTAATGCTCATATCTTACTTTTTTTTTGCTTTTCGTCTTTAAGTTGCTTTCTCACACTTTTTGCTTTTGCTTCAAGCGCCCCAGAGCTTCACTATAGACCTATGTAGGTTTAAATGACTGGTTAGAATTTTTATAAGTTGAAAAATACCTTAAAATGGAAAGGTACAAAGTCCTGCTGTCTTAATGAACTTCTCTACCTGTTTAATGTGCTGGATCTTCTCTGACTAATCAAAATGCTCCTGTTCAGCCTAATTCTTTTACTAACCATCTAACATTTCCTTTGCCCTTTTTCTCTCTCCTGTTTTTTTTTTTTGTTGTTGTCTTTTTTCTCTCGTCTAATCCAGGTTGTAGCAGCCACTCTGAAACATAAGCAATGCAAAACAAAGCCTGGTTCTGCCTTGCATGCTCCTGGATCCCTAACTGTGACAGGGTTGATCAAAGCATTGCCTCTGCCTGAAACGGGCACCACTTCCACTAATCCCCGGTCCAATCTTCCGTGTCTAACCGTTGGCATATTTTTTGTTTGGAAGAGCGGATCGAGGGACTGAAATAAATGAAAGATACAGAGCCCTTTTTTGCTTTTCCCTTTTGACACATCTTTAAAATCTCTTTGCCTACTTCTTTTTTCTTTCTTTTTTTTGCTTGATTCTAAAACATCTGCTGGGCTTGTGAGTAACTGGCTTGTGGCGTCTGTGAGACTGACTGACTGACTGAGCCTGCTGATGGCTGCTCACCTTCTCTGTGCTGCTATGATGTGGCTGTTCTTGCTGGGATCCTGACAATGGCACTTTTTCCCCCTCCTCCTCTCTGAAAACACACGAAGCAAAAGGCGCTGCTGGACATAAAACGGACCCAATCACTGAACGGACAACTTCATATATCTGTTTTTTTCCCCCCCTGAGGGCTCGACACATGTCGGACAGGCTGCATGAGTGATGCTCTCAAACCAGCTGCCTTCTGCCTCTACTCCCTCGCTGTTCTTTATGGCTAGTGTGACGGTATGTTGTTCACTTACCCCATGCCCAGACAATATGCACTTTTGTCAAAAAGGAGAAAAAACAACTTCTTTTTGGGCTATATTTTAGTTTAGTTTTTTTTCTTTTTTCTTTTGCATGGTGATTTTCGCTGTGTTTTTACAGTTTCTTTCCGGTGAGTCTCGAGGACTGACCAGTGTGATGTGCTCACTTGTACGTCGTCTTTTTTTTAAAAGTACAATCTGCTAAATCTCTGTTTATGGGACGCATTTGAAAACAAAAACAGGTCGGTGAGAGGTGTGTGTGTGTGTGTTTCTGTGTGTGCTTTACACAGTAAAATGCAAGCGGGTCAAAACTACACAGGCATAAAATGTGATATCTATTTGGTTGAAGTGCATCAATCAGGAATCTGAAGCGAATGTGTCCAAAATCCTCCCATAAACATTACCTCCTTGGTGCGCTTGTGTACACTGTTCTGTGACTCCTGGCTTCAGTTGGGTTGTTGGTATTTATGTGTTTGTTTTTCGTTTTTTATCTTGTTGGTGCACGTGCAACTGGGTGAGCGTTCAGTGTCGGAATATGTTTGCTTTTTGGAGGGTTTTGTTAAAGATTGCAGTACCTGTGTTCCAAATCCAGTAGTATGTAATGTACATAAATTAATATAACGCAAATTAACACAGTTCTTCTAAAATTTGTAAAAAAAAAAAATATGAATAAATAATTAAATAAATAAAAACTTTTATATGTAAGATACTTCAACATTTTTTTGATTAGGTACTGCTCTGGCTATTACAGATGTGTAAATATATATTTATATTTTTTCATGTATAGAACACTGTAAAATGACTGTACATGTTTTTTTTAAGGATGGGCCAATTCATGTTTTTTATGTTATTGTAAAGAACCATATTTTTGTATTGCATGTGACTACCATTCTGTACACAGTTTCTGTTTCCATCCATGGAAGACAATAAAATGGGCTTGTCATGTAGCAAGTTAACATTGTTTTGTTTTCAATAACGACATTTACTGTACATTTATCAGATACCTAAATAGAGTTTGTGTGTTTGTTCTTCAAACACGCAACCCAAGGACATAATTAACTAAATAACAGGCTAAAAGTACAAATTTCTCAAAATATGTTATGAGAACATTGCTAGAGCACATAAGGAAATCAAATCTAAACATTAGTGCGTTTACTGTTTTGTTTTTTTTGGGGGGGGGGATTACATTTCTTCCTTTCCAGTTATGTACAGACTTGTAGCTCATGATTGGATATTGAAATAAACATAACTAAGCTGACACACAAGTTTATTAAAAAATATATGTTTCTGTCAAAAAGTGAGTATAAACAAGCCAAGAGGAAGGTTTTTGCCTCAGCATAATTGCAGCTGTTCTGTGAAGTCCTCCGGGGTTTCCTCAGATGTTACCAAAAAGTAACTTGTTTTTCCTGCATGCAAAACTTTTATGTGTGATGGAAAGCTAACACTTCACTCCAACCCTAAATGTATCTAAATATAAGTTAACCCTCTCAGAAAACCTATTAGAAGCTGCAAAACAGTTGAGAATGTGGTAGAGGACAACAACCTTAAGCCTACAAAGCTACAATAAAATGGTTTAGATGAAAGTATATTTGTGTGTTTGGATGGTCCAGTCAAAGTCCAATTTATGTTAAAAGCTGCTGCAGGAAGGTGGCTGTGTAAGGTATTTTTGGGGGCATTCTGAAAACACAACACTAAACATTTATTTGCAAAGAAAATTTGAAAGCCAATGTTTTCCTATCCTTCCGCTTCCGCTTCACAATTATGCACAGCCTTTTTTTTAATCCTTTTTTTTAATTTTAAATTAGTACGTGCAGAAATAAAGCTGAGAGTGCAGAAAACCAATATTGACCTTTGTGAAAAGACTGGTAAAGTGTGAAGCATATCCAGCAGTTTCACGACGGGACTGAAGTTTATTATTGCTTTTCTACAATGTTGCTAAGCTGATTTTTCAAGCGTTTTCAGGAAATGCATTAAAACTCTTTATTCTCTCTTTATTCTGCAGGACAGTAATCCTGCTGGAGGAAAAAAAAAAAAGCTTTTCAGGGTGAATAGAAGGACAGATGAACATATGAAATGTCATCCTCTTAAGTTTTTAAATTATTGCTTCAAAGGCTAGCAGCGAAATTGTTTAAGTAGATGTATCTTCCTGAAACACCTGCACGAGGACCTGAACGTTGATTTCGCCTCGCCTCTAGGGGGCACTAAAACTCCGCAGACTGCCGTGGAGCTGAATAGTAAATACATCTTTATTGTTTTACTTTCTACAAGTTGTGAACTTTCACCTTAAGTCCGATCATTAACAACCTGATAAAGGGGGAAGATTCATCAGGTTGAATATTTCCCCTACATCAGACTGAAGGTTGTCAGTCTTCACATTCACGCCTCAAGAATAATAACAGCAGCAGGAGATGCATGACATTTCCCCTGCGCTCACTTTTTTTTTTGCACTTCCTGCCTCAGTGGGAAGGTGGACCAAAGTGCGAACCACATCAGCAAATCATTTATAACATAGCTACAAATTTAAAAGCACAACTACAAATTAGTGGCAACAGTACATCTGCAACAATCTATTCCAAGAACAACTTAAACCATACTTCTGCAGGCTGGTCAACAGGTATTTATATTACTTAATCAACAACAGTGCTGTAAAAAAAAAACCCCATGCCCTTACTGATTTATTTTGCTTGTTTAACAACACTTACCTGCTTCAGATCACACACATCTTTATATGAGGCTAATATAACCTTTGCAAATACTAATACATATTTATATTTCCCAAAACACAGCAGCCATTCAAGCCAACCAGGATTTATTTTAAAAAGTTTTACTCTACTAAAATAGTTTGGTCACTCTTGGAAGCAGCATGCCATCAAGCATTAGCAATAAGTGGCAATGAGTCTAACTTTTATTCTATTCTTCTCTGCAGAATTGTTTTAATTTGAGTTTTCGAGTATGAAAACCATGTTTAAGGTCATGGTACACCAAACCAATTGAATACCAGTTCAAACTTCAATGACGCCACTCCAAAACCACTGTTATTGAGTCATTCAGAGGTTGGCTTCATTGTGTGCTGTAGTTTGTTGTCCTGCTGAATAACCCAAGTATGCTTGAGGTTAACCTTGTGGAGTAAAGGATGGACAATCTCCAGATTTTTTTTTTTTAATCAAAGAAAACAGGCTTCATGGTTTTATTAGTTTCAGAAAGTAATCAACCTGAAGCTTTTCTAGACCATCACACTGCCACTGCCATGTTTGCTTTGTATAACGTTTTTTTTTATTTATTTATTTATTTATTTATTTATTTATTTATTTATTTTAAATGGTGTGTATATTTTTATGCCAGATGTGACAGGACACACACCTTGAAAAAAAAAATCACTTCTATCTTTTCAGTCCCAAGAGCATTTTCAATTTGTTTTTCTGGCAAATGAGTGATCCTTTTTTTTTGACTAGCAGTAGGTTTTTAGCTCTCGGAGGCTTTTTCTTTCCACATTTTCTCTTATTGTTAAATCATGAACATATAAATGAACTGAGGGCTACTTTGCTCCTGCTCTTGGAGTAAATGTGGGTCTTCTTTGGTCAGACATAGCTTTGTAGCTCTTTCCTGACTGACAGAGTGACTTCCTGTCAATCTGTTAGTCTACTTCATGCTGTGAGACGGGTTCTATCTAAATGAGGCAATTACATTTTCCACATGAAGCCAGATTAGCTTGAATAGCTTTCCCTTCCTCAATAATTAAGGACATCATTTCAAAGTTGCACTTTGCATTTACTGATGATATTGTTGTGTGATTTAAAAAAAGCATATGAAAAAGTAAAAAACTGAAAAAATCTATATGGGGGCAGTAGATTATGTATGACTCCATCATTTTTAAGAAATACGATTTGAACTGATGAGTTAAAGTTAAATGACTAATTACTTGATTCTGCTTGCTCTTTTTTTCTCCCTCCGACAGCTGATATTTTCTCAACTTCTGCTGCTTAGGCAGCTTTTTTCTCTGATAAATACACTTCGGTTTTCTCTGATACCGGACCTTGGGGAGCTGTCATAAAAGTGAGAAATACTCCGTGCTTGCATTCAGCCCTTGAAATTGAAAAGTTGCATCCGAAGCATGGCTCGGACTATAAGGGGTGATGAATTGATTTCTGTGTGCGCTGGTTTTAATGCGATGGAAAAAAAAGAGAGAGCACTTTGTGCCCTCTGCTCCGACTAAGAGGCCTTTTGACTCCAACTGGCACCGGGTCACATGACCAGCGTTGGGCGATTAGAAAGGGATTTCTTCAGCACACTCATCACACACACACCAGCAACATTGAGGCAATGGATAGGAGCCGTTTCAGCTGATTTTACTTTTTTGACACTTTAGTGACATGAAATTTGATGATGTTCAGGTGAGCTGTAAGATAAAGTGAAAGTTTGCGGAAACTCTATAATTCAGCTTTTAAACTTGGTCGACTGAAAGAGCAAAGCAGAAGGTGGGGGCTGCACTCTGGAGTCCATTTTGACATTTGCTGAGCCCACCCGTTGCAACTGTCAGCCATCAGCTGATGTCCTTGGGATTGTCTGTAATGAAGCTGTCCACCATCACAGCCAGCTAGTCAGCTATTTATAGATGTGAAAGGTAGCGCCGGATGGGCGAGAAAAGCACAACACATACAATTAAATGGAACGAAAAAACAAAAAACGTCTGGCTTGCATGCGTGCACACACAGGCACGAACACCCCGCGTAAATGTATATGGATGAGTGTGGCGTTACTGACAAATGGGACTTTCCATTTCTCGGAGGACGGCGTGTGGCTTTTTGGAAATGAAGTCATCTGTGTTTCTTCTTTTCTCGCTTCCTCCTTTGATTTTTATTTGGCCTCATGGTGGCTTTCTGCTTCATCTGAATAAGCCGCTCAGGAGACGACATTTGACACCTTTGAGCTTCTCATTAAAAAAAAAAAAAAAAATCACCAGAAAAATTATGATTGCCTCCATTCCACCTTTGCATTCTTGCAATTTTTCTTTTGTATTCATTTTCACATTTGTGGCTCCTGCAGATGTGCAAAGAAAGGGATTTTTTCCCTCTTCCATTTAGTTCAATATTTAAGGAAAACATCAGCATCAGGAAAACTACAGATCTGTGGTAGTTTCTACCGCTTTTGTTGCGTCTCTTTTATCTGTCTTAATTCTAACGACAGTCGTGATGATGAGTTTGTTCAGGGCCCAGCGGTCTGAACAGCAGGCGTTCACACGCTCCAAACTCCAGGATCTTTATTTCCATCCCTTCACCAACAGATGCTGGCGGGTCATGTGGAGGAGGAGGAGTGGATTTAGTTAGGAGTGCTGAGTCTTGCAGCCTCTTCATCACGTCTCTTCTGCTGCTCTCATCATCTGCAGCATCCTACTTTGCGAAATTAGGCATTTCCCCTTTAAATTCTGCAGCGCAGGTGCAGATATGTAGCCACTTGGGAAACACAGCATACATCAAGCAGAGGAAGCAAGATGAGGAACTTTAGAAAATAGACACACTTTTTTTCCGATGCAAATTCATGAATTGAGAACAACAAAGGAACGGATCATTTTCTTTCATGAGTTTACGGCACTTCGGAAAAGGAGCCATAAACTTTGACCCTTTTGACGTTTTGTCCCTCCGGAAGACATGGTTGATGCGATACGGCCACCAACGTTTTTTCAGAACCGCTTATGAAGGTCACTGGTACGAGTGTTAAATGTGAATCACATCACACTTTTGAGTTGTCAACATTTTTGAAAAACACACACTGCTGTATTCCATTTGTACTTAACCAGACACAATAAAGTGTTTGCGTTATGAAACTCCAATAAAATAAATGGAAGATTGTTGTCTGGAGAAGTGGAAAAGCTCAAGCAGTGTCAGTGAAAGTTGAAGAATTGATGTACTTTTTTTATGGTGGCTGTTGTCTTTTTTTGTTTGTTTGTTTGTTTTGTTTTTGTTTTTTAAATGTGTCAAAAAGTCTTGGAGTATGCATGTGCAACATTGAACAGAGAAAACCGAACAGACGTAGGGCCAGTTTTCGCTTTCTCGTAAATAGGAAGGTGAACCTTTAAGCGTGACACAAGATGGATGCGGATTTATTTTCGTTGTTTAAAAAGCGTGACCGAGGCATTTGCAATGCACGCACAGGCTGAGGTGGTTTCTCATCACGTCAGCATCAGTGACCTGCAGTGACCTATACACAGTCAATTCTTCAAAACAAGAATAGTGTTTAAAAAAAAAAGAGAGAGAAAAAAGTTGCAAGTATGTTTGATTGAGGATTCCATAAATTGAGGTGAAATTTAGAAATTTAGATGAAACAAATCTAGATGGTGAGTGAGAACACAGTTCAGGCCGCATTCGCGTTCTAGTGCTTCACATGTGTCATGACCACTCCACTGAACAGAGCACCCATCACCACTTCCTCTTCTTAATATAGTTCTAAGAGGAAGAAGAGAAGTCGAGACAGCAAGAAGAGCACCGTTGATTTGCACCGACTTCATTGCATCTCGGTTCCTGTAAAATACTGGACTTTACTCATCAGTGACTCCAATCTGTTCATCCATCCACACAAACTCCTGCTCTCCTTGGCAAAACAAACAATGTAAGTGATGGGTTTATTATTTACTTTTTCTTTATTATCTTCTTATTCAGGTGAGAACTTGTTTAAACATGACCTTACTCAAGTATCCATGGACTTATCCTAAACCCCACTTGTAGGATTACATAGTTTAAGTCAAATCTATTTTTTTTTTATAGATTATGCAACAGTCCTTTATCAAAGCACTATTAAAATGAAAAATACAAAATACTTTTTGTTCATGGTTTTCATGACTTTGGGTGAGCCACAAAACTGAGGTCAGATGCTGTTTTAAGTGAGGCAAGCTGTATATTGTATTGTGCATTATGGTTGGCCATTTTGTAAAATATGTAGCAAATTTGTTCAGTTTGTTTCTAAGGTTCTTGTCCTTCATTTGTCTCTAAAAGCTGGAGAACTTTTTTTTTAATTCAATTTTTTTTTTTTTACGAGCAACACGTAGTTCAGCGGCCTGCGAGCCCTTAGGTTGACTTTACTTTGTGTCTTCCACCCTCCATCTTGTCAGGCGCGTCTGAAAGAGTTAGAAATAGGGGAAAATAGGGAGACTTTTAAGTGGAATAAAATCACAACTGGCTCTTCTGGCTCATCTTTGATTTGCAGTTCACATCTGGGTCAAAAACAACCAAATTCGGGGTAAAGTCTTGGATTAAATTTGGACTGATTCATGACGAGGTTGATTCATCAGATTTGGGTTACATCTATAAGATGGATTCCTCAACAAGTAATAAGTAAACAATCAATCTACCCGTTTGCAACACCAACTTTATATTTGCTTCCCAATAGAGTGGTAATGCCGGTCTCTAGTAGTGAATGGTTACAAAGCATCCTGGAAAGGTTGCCAGTCTGCCAGTGACCCAATCATGCACAGGCACAACTAAGGACTAAGGACAACTAAGTCCCATCTTGCTGCAAGGCAAAGATAGAAGTGACTTCCCTAGCCCAAAATGAATCAGTTTTATTGGGTAACACTTTATTTGACAGGTTGTGAATAAGACTGTCATCACACCGTCATAAACATGCCACAACACCTGTCATGAACGTAAGTCTTCATGAATATTTATGACTGTTGTCATAAAGTGTCGTTTGGTAAATCATGACACTTTTAATACAGTTGACATTATTCAAAATGTCTTCGTTATGACAACTTGACATTAACCAAGAAATCATGATCTGACATAAATTTGTTATAAAAGTATTACTGATTAAACCTTAACGTTAATAACATAAAGCTACATAATTCTTAAAAAATGTAAATCACACTCAATATAACACTATTTATGATTTCCTGTCTATATAGATTTTATGACCAAATCTTTAGTCAACAAGCTGAACATATTTAGAACGAGCTTGCGTAACTACTAAGCAGCTAATGTTATCTGAGATTAAAAAAAAAAAATCTAAAGTAATTAATGTAACTGCTGACAGTTATCTATTCTGTAGCGGCGGCTCAATGGGAACAGAACAGGTGGTTGTACATTTCAAAATGGTCGCCTTTCAAGGCTGATTTCTAATCCAATGAACAGTCGCAATTTTAGACACAATGTTTGGTAAAAAAAACAACAAAAAAAACAGTTTTGGTCCCCAATGCTTAAACTCAGCACTTACATTAAAGAAACAGTAGTTTTTAGAGTATAAACGGACAAATACTGAGCAGGCAGGAAACTGGTGGAAACCTGTCACTTACCAAAGGTGATTTCTTTGTTCAAAGCAAAATTACAAGTGTTAACTTTAGCCAGATTGTTTTAATTGTTAATTGCTGATATATGCAAATTGTTCCAGCATCTTTAATATTATTGTATAGTTTGTGACAAAAAAAATCTGTTGTCAAAAAGACTACAAAGAACATCACTTTTATCAACGTAAACATGATGATAATTATCGCCAAAAATACAATGGAGTTATTCAAGCATACAAGTATATTTGTATATACTTGAGACACACAAATATCTCAAGTACGCTTCATTGTGTGCAAGTTTCTCCATCCTGTCGTCCATTTGCATCAGAAGCATATTCGAATCCTGAACTCTCCTGCGCCTTTGTTTTTATAGATATCAACATGAACGGCCTGCTGTGTTGTGCTGAAATTCTGGCCGTGTTGCTGTTTATCCCGTGGACTTTGTGTTATCAAACAACACAACATCAACCAAATACTGAGGCTTCGACCACCTCTACTGAATCAACAAATTCTGGGAGGTCACCCGAGAACGCAACCATCGGTGGTAGCGCCACAACTCTGACCACCCCTAAAACCACCACACCTACCACCACCACCCCTACCACTGCCAAAACATGGACATTTTTTAATGTAATAGAGAACACCTATGCCAAGATAGTGCTGCTCGTAGCCTGCCCCATCCTGCTGATTTCTACCCTGGCACTTGCATGCAAGGTGTGCCAGCTGAGAAGACGCCTCAAGGCGACAGGCGGCGACTCTGAGTACTGGATGGGGATGGACAAGACTAGTAAAGCCGAGTCACAACCAGAACCTAAAGAAAACAGTCTCCTGCTGACAGAGAACGGTCAAACGACTAAGGAGAGCGATATCGACGCCGCTAAGGAGGATGGAGGGAAGGTCGATGAGGTTAAGCAACAGGGAGACGAGAAGGAGGTGGGAGACTCTCAGAAGGGTGAGGGGGCCGCTACGGCTGCAGCCCCAGAGGAAAGCTCTCCTCCTTCAAAGCCGGCAGAGGAGACCACCAGCTCGGAGCCCACCAAAGATCCTCCGCCGCCTTCCTCCTCTGAAAACACAGAGGAACCTAAAAAAGATCCGTAAGGTTTTCTACACGAGTTTCCATTTCAACGCAACTTAGCAGTCGTTTTCACCAGCTTCTTAGTTCCTTTAAACTAAACATTTATGCATGTAATTCTAACCCATCAGACTGCATATTTGTCCATGTATCTTACATTTTTCTTTGCTTGCATATTTTTTGTCATGTCCAAATTAAAATTTGACAAAATGTGTTTACTTGGTCTCTTTTGTTATTTGATTCAAAAGCAGAAGGTGTCAAAGAAAACACGCTTCTTGAATGGAGTTCAACGCGGGACGATTGCTATTTATTTTCAGTTCCCAGTTGGTTGCACAAGATATGTCTGTGTCCATGAAGTTCCTTGCTAGAATATTCCTTCATCTTGAGCTGTTTCACAATTTGTCATGTGATTTTATGGGACAGAGCAACACAAAGTCAAGTCCATGTTTATTTACTTTGCACATATACAACAACTTCAGTTGTGCAACGTGCTTCACAACAATCACAACATCAAAGATAGGTAAATGGTTAAACAAAAAGTAAGATTAAGCTTGGTAATAAATAAATAAATTTGGCAGAAAATACCAAAAAAAAATTGTAATATAAATAAAAACCAAGACATTCTTAATTTCAGCTGCAGTGATTTCCCAAAAGTAGGAATCAATGAAGTCCTAACTTCCTCCCTTTTTATTTCACTTGATGCAAGTGAAATTGAATTCATTGAGTGAAAAAGAAAGGAACATTTTTTTTTTATTAAGAAGCAACAAGTTTTTCTTTAAGGTTTTGAATTCTAGAGTGTATAATATATATATATAGATTTTATTACAGACTCAGAGTCCAGATTACATACAAAAGAGAACAAAGACAATAAAATAAAATAAAAAATTAAAAATAAAAAAAAAAGTACAATACAACTAAAAAACGACTCCTAGCTATTCAGAAGGGAATCATACCATATGATTCGAACAAAGGTTCATATAAATGAACCTTTGTTCGCGTGAAATGTTTGTCACCTTGTGGGTGTGTCCTTGTAGCTGCCATCTTGGGAGCCTGCTAAGAATAGGGCCCACCTCAAACCCAGCTCATTTCTAGAAGAAGCTGTGATAAGAGCTGGAGTTTGATTGGCCGGGGCAAATTGAGAAGGCGGGCTCAACCAGTATATAGGTAGACTGCTGGATGTAGCAAGACTGATGGGAGGGCTGCCATTTTGAACTCTTCTGTTCAAAATGGCAGCCGGCAGAGAAGACCACCAGCTCGGAGCCCAAACTTTGTTTGCTGTACAGCCATGATTGCTGACATTTTCCTTCCACACCACTCTTCGCAGCATACATCTTTTTTTTCTTTTTTTTTTTGCAAACAAAAATCTAAAAAGTGCAGCTCGCATGAGTCAACAGTACTGAGCAACGAGAACACAAATAGAGAAAACTTTGTCAAAATTAAAGGTCAGGCAAAAGGAGAACGTTGATCATGGAAGCAGCCAAAAGGCCCATGGTAACTGGAGGAGCTGCAGAGATCCACAGCTCAGTCTTTAGTTGCACATTTCACGAAATTCTGTTTCTTACAAAACTAGGTAGCAAGAGCAGATCCTGTGGGAATGCTGCTCTTCAGCAGAGATAAAGAAGCTGGTTAGTTGATAGGAAGATGGATGGAGCTTACAATGGATGATTTCAGTCCACCCACACTAATGTGCTAAAATGGCCTAGTCAAAGTCCAAACCTAAATCCAAACGAGAAAATAAGAAGCCTGCCATTTTTGTCTAGCTGATAGAGGAGTACGCCAAAAAATACTTGCAGCTTGCGGTTGCGATGAAAGGTGGCTGTGTAAAGCATCGAGTGTATGGAGGTTGAATAAAAAGAAAATGCCTGCCACGCATTTTAGGATTTAGAAAATGACAGCCATCCGTGCTTCTTCTCCCGCATGAAAGTGCGCGATTGTATCGTGGCAAAATGCGGAGAAGTTCACTTGTTGTTATTCTGAATACTTCAGGGAAGGCACACTAGACTTGTGAGAAAAAGAGAGCGCAAAAAAAAAAGAAGAGTGAATAGGAGACGAGCTTGATTAGCAAGCGGAGAATGAGCTCCTTTTAGGCTCCGCCACACAGCCTCTTTTCATTTCAACGAGAGCTGACGCAGCCAAACAAAAAGAGACCTTTCAAAACACAAATATGAGCCTTTTCTTAGCTGTCATGTGCAGATATTTTGTTCATCTATTTACTTGTGACATAATAGTTGGATTTGCACCTTTGAGTAAAACCTCTTAAATTGCTAAATAACCCAAAGTCATAAGAGCTGCTCGCTTTTATGGCTTTGCTCTGTGCAAGTCAACGGTTCGGATGCGGATGTAGCTCGTATCGACGAGCCAATGGGAAATTAATTTTTCCTCGGGAGGAGTCGTCTTCTTTTTCTGGAGGATCCGAATTGCACACTGACGACGTCGCGCGCAGGCTGACACGGGGAGTTTGACTTTGAGGCCTGCAGGAAGGAGCAGTGACCGGATACACGAGTTTCAATCTTAGTGGAGCAACTACTGGAAGAGTTGAGGCAGGTGGGAGGTGAGGCGGGTTGACTGGAAGCACAGAGGAAGTAGTGAGAGTGTTGCAAATGGGCGCTTTATTTAGCCTGGCTGTGGTTTAGCGCGCGCGCTCGCGCGCGCACACAAATATAATAAAATAAAACTTCCGCTTCTCGATCAATGAGGTTGTGTGGATTCAGCCTCCTCGCTATTTTGAGACAGTTGAAATAGCCCTTTGAGTTTTTTCCTTTTTGTCACGCTAGACCCACAGACCGCAATGCATTTGCTTTCCATGATATAATAATTAAAATTACTCCATCATTTTAGATGCGAGCTTGATTTAAATAGCTTTAAATGGTCTTACGCACATTGAGCTTTATAGTAGTAGTGGTAGCATCACACTGTGGAGGTTCTTTTCTTCAGTGGGAATGAAATTGCTCTGAGTTTGGATGGAGCAAAATGTGGCAAAGTACTTTTAGGTACATGTGCACCAATTGGGATTCCAAATTTGACTTTCTTCTCTCTGAAAAGTCACCAAATATCGCAATGAAATCATTAAGTTGGCAAAAGTTGAATAACTATTGCTAACAGCGTACATCAGTCTGCCACTGTCTCCATTTGCTCCACCGGAGACGGTGGCTGATTTCCAGACCTTTGGAGATGTAAATAAGATTGATTTCTTATGTAAGTCTTCGCAGATTTCCCAAAATTAAGGAAATCAGCACCCTGGGAAACACTCTAGGCCGGCGAAGGGTCACCTTTTAACAGGGCATCAACCCTGAAAACAAAGTCAAAGATTCAAGGGAATGGACTAGGTCAAAGAATATTGAAATGATAGAATGGCCCAGTCAAAGCCTAGATGTATGTCTGAATGAGAAGCTGTGGAAAAACTCCAAATTGCTCTTTACAGGCACTCTAATCCAGTGTGACCAACCTTGAACTAGTGTGACAGAATAACGAGCGCGGCGTTCATTTTTTAGATACAGACATCGTCCAAGCAAAAAACTTCCAGTTTCAAATTGTTTACTCCAGTTGCCTGAACACAAACGCGCGCCACAACTTTCTGATTTAGTTTCTGTAAAGACTGAATATCCGTTTTGTTTTCCTCCCACTTCATAATTACGCCCGGTCACATAAAATCACACCAAAACACACGGAGGTTTGACTGGAAAATGAGAAAGTGTCAAACAAAAAAAAAATACTACTAAAAAAAAAAGTTAAAAGGGTGTAAAAACTTTCGCAAGGCGTTGTAGCCGAACCTGGTGCAACCGGGAGTGAGAATGTGTTGGAAGTGCAGCAATGCAGTGCAAGATGGAGAGTTGGCTGTATTGCTGATGACAGGTGGGATGCTGCAGAGGAGGAGAGTCCTCTGTAATAAATCTTGAGGCTTTTTGTGGCAGCCTCTACATTTACAGCCAATTACAGCACTTCATCGACTTGTACAGGGGGGTTCTTTAGAGAGGGATGATTTATATTGAGCAGATAACTGATAACAGTCTTTATTTTAAGTACAAACAGCCAGTTAAACCAAACTGAGCAGTAGTTGTTCTTTGGAACACAGGAGTGGATCTTTAAAGCCGAGAGATTTAAAAGGGACTAAGGAGTTTCCCTAGAGGGGATCCGTGTATGCAGAGAGCCCCTCCATTATGCGCTCCATTTCTCCTTCCCAATACTTCTCCCTGCTAACACGCCACCCCTCCCCTCTCACTTCCACTGCACACAGTAAATCCAGAGCCTGCAGTGCCTGATCGAGCCAACCCAAAAGATCCATAAGATGCAGTAGTAAACTCTCAGCTTGCACAGGGGGGAGAAGAGGGACTGAACTGCACGCGAGTTTAGGGCAGAACACCTGCACTGGACAAGTGAGAAGGGGTCAAATACTAAGATAGACATACAGAGGAGAGAAGGTGGGGGGTAGGGGGAAAAATTCACCTTCAGCAGAGCACCAGCTGGTCCCGAGCTTGAAAGCAGCAGAGAGGAGAGAGAAGAGGTGCTGAGCGGCAAAAAGGAGCAGAGAAAAAGTGACTGGAATGATAAGATGAGGAGGTGAGTTCTAAACATATTTGAAGGCTCTTCTTCTTTCACACACATTTAGCCACACCCTGGGCGAGAGAAAGAAAAAGAAAAAACACTGCAGTATCTTGTCGGCTGTGTCTTTGCCTGCCTTTGGACCAGCTCATGCATGAGTCCTCTGTGGAGTCGTTACCAAAACCCATCTATTGGACTAGTTTTCCTCCTCTGAGAGCATGGGACTGACTCCACTGACAACCACTGATGAGTGAACACAAACTGATGCCAGGGAAAATGACGGCAGGGATTTGTCCTCCTTTCTGATGGATGGTATTCTTCAATGTAGTTGAAAAATCCTCTCTACAGTTCAGGTCTGGTGTTATTCGCTTGTATTAAAAAAAAGGGCACAATGCAGGCACTATGCTGCATACATGAGAGGTAGTTGAGTGTGTTTTTGCTCATTCGGCTTTCTTATACGCTGACATTTTTCTCATTTTTTCTTTCCTTTTTTTTCTAACCCCCAGCAGGCCCGTAATGTTGAAGTCGTTTCTTAATGAGGCCCTCCTGGAGCTGGTGCTCGTGCTGTGGCTCGGGCTCCGCGTCCTGGCCGTGTGCCCCTCCGTGTGCTCCTGCAGCCGCAGCCACAGAGAGGTGGACTGTTTCCGGAGGAGCCTGAGAGAGCTCCCCGACGGCTTGCAGCACAACATCCTCTCCCTCAACCTGTCCCACAACCGGCTCGTCCATCTGGACGACAGGCTCGCCTCGTACACCCACCTCCGCGTCCTGGATTTCTCCCACAACAGGCTGAGCCGCCTTCCCAGAGGTCTGCCTCGCTCCCTCTGGGAGCTCCACGCCTCGTCCAACCGCATCCAGCTGCTGGACAAGAACGACACGGTCTACCACTGGAACCTGAAGACCCTCGACCTCTCGGGCAACAAGGTAGAGAGGGCCGTCTTCATCAACAACACAATGCCTGAGCTGCAGATGCTCAACCTCAGCAATAATCACTTCTATACTTTGCCCACCAACCTGCCTGCGCACCTGGAGACCGTTGATCTGTCCCACAACATGCTTCTGAAGGTGCTGCCAGGCTCTCTTGACCGACTCCCAAAGTTAAGCCACTTCTACCTGCACTCTAACCGCTTCTCCTCACTTCCCTTTGGAGTTTTGGACAAGATGGTTTCACTTAGAGTCGTCACTCTGGGTAGCAACCCTTGGGCTTGCCACCTTCATGAGGTCGACTACTTGCTGTCTTGGACTCAGAGCACCTCGGCGCTTGTCCTCGGCTGCCCCTGCTACACCCAGCCTGTGTGTGGAGCGACACACTCCAGTAGAACTGGAGGTTTGCACTTTGGCTCCTTTGTTCTGCCTTCTCTGACAGTCGGTGCCTCAGATCTGAGCTCGGTGTCGCCTGAAGACAGCGTCACGTGGTGGTACTGGCCCGTCTCCGCTCAGCAAAGCACGCCCCAAACTCGCAGAGAGTCTCTAAACACAGGGCATGATGCCTTCACAGAAACAGCCACCAGCATTTCCACCTTTACGATTAATCACCTGGCTAGAACCGGCAGCCGAGAGGACATAGATCATCTCATCTCAGGCACAAAGGAAGCTTCCTCCTCAGCTCCGCTCCACACCGCAGACGCATCCCATTTCTCTGACAAAAGTCTCATTACCGACACATCTAAAGGAAATGGCGTGGAGCTGGCCACCGATCGATTCTTTATAACAGAGGCCTCCTCCACCCAAACAAAGAGGACAGCCACTCTCCGCACCAGAAGCGTCAGGAGACAGAATCAGTTGCCTTCCGGAGGCATCAGAAACAGCAGCCCAACCTTCTCCTGGTTTGGTTTCCTTCACAACTTGTGGCTTTTCCCTCTCGTTTTGCCTCAAGTCATCTGACGGATGGTGTGAAGAGTTTGCCACAAAATGTGAATTTAAACCAAAAAAAAAATTATAATTAGGCCTGTCACGATAGCAAATTTTGCTGAACGATTAATTGTCTCAAAAATTATTGCGATAAACGATAATATTGTTTGAAGACCTTTTTACACTGATTTAATGGAAATGACGTGATAATGCATATGATTTCCTGCCAAAGATAGATACACTTTATTTTCAAAAGAACACTTAACACTGGAACTGATAAACAAAATAAACAAAACAACCAAAAACAAAAATAAAATGGATTCTCAGTCTCCATCAACAAAAAACGCACTTGAAAAAAAACTAAACAACATAAAGCCAAAGTGGAAATAAATACTGCATTCAACCAAAAGAGTGCAGATTATGAAGTCTGTATATTATGTTGCCCTTCAGTAATAATTAGATTTAAATAGAGAAGATGGGCACATCGACTACCTGATGCAATAATTCACACTACACGATTTTTTGCTCCTATTTTTCCGCTTACAACAATCTTAAAACGTTGGTCTTTCTAAGATTGTGTGGTGTGTTACGGTAGATCATCGTGGTCGCTCCGATCTAAATCAGGGGTTTTCCCCCTGTGGCGGGCATGACGTCATGTTTCTGTGTGTGTTTTTTGCTCCAATGTGATAATAAATTTTGTCAAAATGAAACAAACACTGTAAAATCACAAAGTTTAGGATGTTCTGAAAATAATGATACCAAACAAGGTAAGGTAAATAGTTTTTATGGTGAAAATATAAGGGTAAATTCAAAATTAGACCAAAACGGCCATTTAGACCCAAGACTCCAAAGCATGTTGAATGTGACAGGTAGCCAATCAGAAGTGGATTCCCCTCCGTGCTTTCTGAGGGGAAATTACGGAGGGGAATCCCAAACAGCTGACACGGCGCAACCCGAAGTTTATTCAACATGCAAAGAATATAGAAATGACAAGGGACATAAATAGGTTCTAATGATTTTCATTCAGTCAGGACTTTAAGCTGACACTAGCAACATGCATTGCAGGTAGATTGTAGTAAAGCATTGGTTAATGCCTGGTTTTACAATTAGTTCACTGGACTTGTAGCCATTATTTTGTGCCCATTGTTGGACACCACATGGCAGGACCGAACCTGATCGAACTGTTATACCTAGGATTTCTGTCGGCTAATGTGTGGTCTGTCAGGTTTTGAAAGTGGGCAGACAATCGGCCAACAGCTCTAAGATCATGTCGTGCGCGATGGGCTTTACACTAAGGAAATGAGGAAGGGAGGAGTCAGTGGAGAGCACCGGAGTTGAGCCTTTTTTCATTCGGTGTCATTAACTGAAAGAGAAAAAGGCCGGAAGAGACAATAATGCCGATAATTAAAATGACGTTGATCGTTTTAATTTATCGTACGATTAATTGATTTATCGTTTATCGCGACAGGCCTAATTATAATAATAATAATAATAATAAAGCACAAGAGAGATGATACTGGAACAGTTGTTGCACCCACAGAAGCCATGTTTCCAGAGAAAATTTAGATGGTAAAAAGAAAGAAAGAAAAGAAAATAGAAACTATGTCTTTAACCACTTTTTTGGATTACATAAGGGTCACACTAATGCCAGCAAAATGGATTTTTAAAAAATGTGAAAATGGGGTGTTTGTCTCTTTATGTTTTTGACTCAACATTTGACACCATCCTTAATGGAACTACAATGTGTGTGTGGCATTATTTTGGAAACTGACAGAATGATTCAAACAAACATCAAGGTGCAGCGGCTTATAAAACTCTTATCTGCTATGTTGCAACTGAAAAACTTCACAGTATTTCATTAGGATTTTACATGGCTGAAAGGTAGAGAGGAGGAAGGCTGCATGGTCTTTAGCAAAAACCTGTCTAGATTTGCATGTGTTCACTGTTAAAATCTGGTATTTTTCCTTCCTCTTCACAAAAATAAAGAACTTCTGTCTCGAAAACAACATCAACATTAGAAAGCGAGAAAATGTGAACCATTTAAAGATGTGTGAATAATTATACAGGGCGCTGCATGAGGTCACATTTACTGATCCAAAGCATGTCTTGCCAACAGGAACTGTGCCTTTACAGCAACGTACCATCCTTATGACGCCATCGATGTTGTGTTTGAAATGGTTCGCTAACGAGAGGCTGACAGTCACATCCCATCATTTGCTCTCAGAGTCTCATTTAGGAACTATCTTAAAAATCGCTGTAAGTTTTTCAACAGGTAATTTACAATGTAGATAATCGTCCACAAATCTCTGAAAGTCAATGTGGGGTCCATGAAACTTGTAATAGTTTGGAGGTGTTGTTTTTTTGTTGTTGTTGTTGTTTGTGTCTGGAGTAACTTTAATGATGGAAGTGTTTTTAAACCCAAGCGGAGTATCACCAGAAAATTAATGTGAGAGGGCCGAGAGTTCGCGGCCAATCTGCATCAGCTTTTCAGCCTCATTAGCTCTGTTTGTAATGAATGCTTCTCGGTCTTTTCGGTTTTACACAGATAAAGTCCTGATCTCCTCTGATGATCCCTCCCCGTTCATTGTTTTTTTTTCTTCCAAAAGACAGGCCTTCTCTCTAACGCTCTTTTGTTCCACATTTTAAGCAGCATCTTCTCTTGACACTCTTCAGCTTATACGCCATGGACATAAAAGCATTTTTTTTATTAAAATAAAAAATGGCGCAATATTTGTAATGCTGCTTCTTTTAAAAGACTCTTCTTGAACATTTGTGAGGAAAAACACAACAACAATGAATGTAATGAATGAAGATAAGCACATGATGGCACTATACATTCAGCAAACAGCTTGTTGTGGAGCTGAATCCTTCTTTGACTTTCTGCCAACTGCTGTCTGAGAAGCTTTTTTGTTACACCTGCGGTCCACAATAGATGTTCAGTGTCATTTTTAATTTTCTCACTTATTTTATTTTTAATTGCAAGTTTTATTTTGCTTTCTGAAACCCACATTTTCTTTCTTAGCTTTTTAACAAATGCAGTGTTCTCTTTTAATTAGAAAGAAATTTGTGCGGACGTCCCCAATCCCTGTTTCATGTGATTCTGCTAACTCATTTTGAGCTTTCTGTGCAGGAGCCAACATCTCCCTGGACAGGATGTATACATTTGTAACGACACGAGCTTAACAGGAAGCAACAGAGACTCTGTCGAACAGAGGGTAAACAAATGGACAATATATCTAATGAACAGCGAGTGCAGAGTGCCTCTTGCGTATTTTGATCACATCTTAGACTTAAGTGTCCTTCATGATTCACTGACGCTAGTGAAAATCATCTGCATGGCGACTGAACGTTTGGGGAATGCAAACTTCCCGGTGTTTTACTGCAGAGCATTAAAGCGTAGAGTTTTTTTTTTTTTTCTTCTTTTCCTGTAGAATGCTAAGATATTCAAATCCTCCTGATTGCATTAAACAGCTGTGATGCACCACTCTGCAGCTTTTTTCTTTTCTTTTTTTTTTTTTTTTTACAATTTAGTGTTATTTGCATAAAGACGCATAAGTTGCCAAAATAATAAGGCATGCACCACCATACAGCGGGCTGCATTTGATAAACTAAAGAAGAACCGGTGCCAGAGAATTTAGAAGTTTGTTTTGGTAACTTCTTCAAGGTTCTGAAATCTCTAATAAAACTTACGCTTAAAGCAAGCAAAGCTCTCTGATTGTTGTTGGATTTTGTCCATAACTGCTGACTAAATAGTGTGGTTTTCTTTTTTTTTTTCTTTTTCGACACTGCAAGACTTTTAAAATGCGCAATAAAGGAAGTCTGAGAGAAGAGATCTAACTTGAAGTCATTTTTTTGCTTTTGACTCAGCAGCTCCAGAGGCTCTTCAGAGTATCTGCAGCACATTTAAAATGCCATTTATTTGCAATGTCAAACAATAAGAGTGATTATTTTTAAGCCTTTTCTACATATAATCTGACATATATTGTGTAAAAAAAAAAAAAGCAAAAACATGATGCATTGTTAGAGATTAAAATAACTCACCTAAACAGGATATTCTTTTTCTTCAGGATTTCATGCCTGCAGTCAATGTATTGTCAATCGCTTCAACCTAAAAGGATCTTTGTCTGGTCAAACAGCATTTTCCTTACATTCGACCATTTGCATCCTTTTACAAGGGGTCACTAGGATCTCATTGCACAAAGGAGAAGAGTGCAATAAGTAAACCATGATCAATATACAGATGGCACAGTTACAGCAGCTAGATAACAGGAGAGAATTTGAAACAAAACAAAATAAAATCTGGCCATTTCTTTACCATCACCACAAGAACATCATCATCATATGTCACAGTGAAGGACTCTGGTGCCTCCCTCAAAAGTTATATATATATACAGTACAGTACAGACCAAAAGTTTGTACACAACTGTGTGTCCAAACTTTTGGTCTGTACTCAGTTCAGACCAAATGTTTGGACACACCTTCTCATTGAATTCAATGAGAAAGTGTGTCCAAACTTTTGGTCTGTACTGTATATATACAGTATATACTGTATGCAGTATATATGCTGCATATATATATAAATGCAGCAGTACATGTGGAAAAAGCCCGTCATTGATTCATAATGTCACAAACACCTAGTATTTTCACCTAGCAGTATTTTCTATGAACCATAATAACAGTATGGTTCTGTTTTAAAAACATGTTCTTTAAAACAGAACATGTTTTAAAGTTAATTTTAATGGAGAATTATTATCAAGCAACATAACGCACTAAGTTAGGATTTGCTTTATAGTTACCAAAACCTGAAAACTTCTCAGAACAGCGGCTTTTACTCAATGTCTATTTGAATGATTTTTTAAAAAAAGTTAGTCACCAAGAAGCGGCACCCACACCCCAAATAGAAGAAATGTGACATAATTTCAAAAGTAAAGCACCTTTTACAGTGGAAGGGGGAATCCTCCTGGAGGGCGGAGAAATATGAGAGTCTGAAGAGCAGGTGACCAATCAAAGAATGAAATGGGAAACTTGTTAATCATTTATCATGTTTGATATTGCTATATTTATTCCCTGTCTAGTTACAGATCTGAAATCAAGCCTGAAAAACATTGATTTCTATGAATACGTCTGGGAAATAAGACAGAAATTACAGAACGTGTGCAAAAGTGTTATACATTTACTACAGTTCAATAATGGAACAAAAAGAAATCTTCTTTTATACCGTTTAGTAAAAAATGCCACATCTGTTATTCTGTACGAACAAGATAAAATCTGCAGGGAAAAAATAGGGTACTAATTAGTTTACTCTCAAAAAAATAAAAAGCAGAGTGTGTAGTAGTTTTTATTCTCTTAGCTTCCTCCCATCATCTCCCTGGGTCACCAAGAGCTCAGCTTTGTTGAAGAATTTTTTTTTAATGATGTGCAGGACAGGACATGGTGACATCTTTAGCTCACACCTCTAGATGGGCAACAATTGTGGGAATTGTAGTTGTAGTTGCTGGCTTTTAGTGTTTGCTGGTCTTTTTTCCCCCACTTCAGCCGGTGAAATGTCTCCTGTGAGCAACTCAAGTCCAAGTCGATCTGCCTTGTGCTTGTTGCAGAGGTATTTTTTTTCTTCATATCTCTCCATTCTGTTTCCTTTCTTCTTGTTAAAATCTCTCTAACACTGTTTGCCTTTTTAGTTCATTAAGTTTACTTAGATGTTCCTTTATGAGCCAGTCCCAAATTATATGGGACCTGAGCAGAATTTGACTTGTGGCCGAGTTCCTGTAAAGACCACACCCACCAGTCACCATCCCTAACCCCAAAATCTCTTTTAAATGGTTCCAGCTTGATTGCTCTGTGTGCTGTGTTTTTAAACACATCTGTTTCCCCTTGTTTCAAAAATTACTATAAGCAATTAAAATGACCAGATCTCAGATTGGAACTTCCCTGACCATAAAATAATTTTTTTCACATTGTTTTCCAAAAAAAACAAAAAAAAAACAGCAGGAAATAAAATCCGGAGCCAACTTACTGACTTACTTATTTAGTCTGGTAGTCATGACTGATGTCTGACTTTTCAGGACAGACTCAGAGGACGCCAGAGGACAAATGAAGCTTAATTAGCTATTCTTACAGCTGCAACAAAAATTACAGAAATTTATTGCGGTTGACAAACATTTTTGCAGTTAGTGTGAAATGAAATGAGACTTCAGCACAGACAAGAATAAATAACTGCTTTAGCTGAATAATAACAATTATATTTAGCAACTTTAAGTGACTGTACTTTTAGAATGTTGTCAGTTCATTTGACCGCAAAAGAATTTTGAATTCTTGAAAAATATTCATTAAGTTTCAGAGCAAATTTAAAAGTAAGCACATCTGCAGTACATGTATGAAAAAGCTTATATTTTGAGATATGAATTTTTGTAGGAGGTTATTTGCTTTTGGCTTTAAGGGACCAAACAGCAACTCTGGTTACTTATGCCTTGGGTTGACTTTGCTTCTGATACTAGTTGAGAATGCAGAGAACCTCTCAATCAAACAAACTGCTAAAATTCACTCTTTTAACAAAATATGAAAAATGAGCGACCTGAAGTTGACTGGTTGTATTTGTACTTCTTATTTTTCTTTTCTTTTTTTTTTTTTACAGCCCACCTTTCAGATGTTATTTATTTCATTTTCATTGTGATATGTAAATGAAACAGCAGAAATAGATAGATAAAAACTTGGGAAAAACACATTCACATTGGAAAGTTTTTAATGGCCTTGCACAAAATGAACCACATTAAATGAATGTGGACCACCTGCCGCCCTGGAAATCACAGTAAGGTCTGAAGTCTATACAACTTCTTTAAGCTCAAACCTTTTGGGGATGAGGGATCCAAACTTTTGCATTTGCTATCTTTATTTTTCCTCTTCTTACTCCAAATTTGCACAAATAATAAAATAAATGTGTTATTTCTTACTTGGCGTAGCTGCATGCCAGTTAAAGGGCACGTCATTTTTTCGTCACATTTTGAAATCAGCAGAAGCAGAAGTCAACAGTACCCAAACTTTTGCGTGGCACCTAATACGCATGTATTTTTTATTTTTTTTATTTTTTTTTCCACGCCTGCCCTTTTTTTTTTTTTTCTGGTGTGCAACTTTGCAACATCACTTCGAAATGCTTTAGGTGCCAGCAAGCTGGCCTGCAAGCCAATTATTTTCTCTGTAGACAGCACAAAGTAATGTCAGCTTTCTCCTCTGGCTTCTCCTAATAACTGACAAGGTGTAGAGGGCGAGCATCATTTACTGCTGCCATGCCTCCCCTCTTCATCTCACCACCCGAGCTTGTTTTCAGTGTGTCTCCCTCTCACTTCCAGCCACATCCAATAAGACTCACTCTCGGTGTACTTCTTTGTACTGCCCTCTTGTGTTCCTGAGCATTTAATTTCCCCCCCTCACTTTTTCTCCGACTATTGTGTACTGACAGGCTTTAAGAAGGCACGCATTACTCTGATAACACATGCAGTCATTGTGCGAGGGCACGGGGCGTTTTAAGCTTTGAACATCTTTGCTGCAGACAGGTCGATTCTCTGCTGTTTTTGCAAGATGCAAAGCTGTATCCTCTGCAGAGTTTGTTGCTCTCCTGCAACTGTACACCTTCTCTAAGATGTAATACAAGAGAAACAGGACTAAAGACTCTAGAAAAAAAAAAACAGCAAAAAAACTCCAGCGACTCATCCTTCTGCAATCGGAAGAATGCACGTTGTCCTTACTGTGTGTGAGAGAGGCCACTGTGGACTCAGTGAACCTGGATTAGCTTCCAATCTGTGCACCAGTGAAAACACAACAGTATAACAGGGCAAAGATATGTAATTAGAGCTGCTGCTGCTGCTGCTGCTGCTGCATACGCATGCTCCAAGTGCCCTCTTGTGGTGACTGATGTTGTTTAGCATTGAAGGTTGAAGTCAAACATACAGTAAGTCATACAGAGGTTTTTTAGTCTGAAGCACAAACAACCTTCCACAACTAACTAACCAAAACTCTCAAAGTTTGGTCAGTTGCATACGCCGGTAATTATGGGCTTAAAAACATTCAAAAGGTAAAGAGCGTTCATTAAAATCTTTGATAGTTTTCTTTTGGAAACGTGTAGGCTTGTTATATTCATCATGATAAATATTTCTGAAACAGTCTAAAAGACAAAAGATAAAAAATAAATAGTATGAAGTAGCCAAGTATGCAATGGAAAATTGCAAAAGGTTAGTTTTAAGATTCTTCTGTTTTTCTACAATAAGATGTAAGATATTTACTTTAAAACTTAAGACGAACTTGGTTTAGTTTTAAATGCTCCTTAAATAAGTTTTTTTTTAAGTAGCTCACATGAAGAGACATAGATGAGACAAATTATGAAAGTTTTCACTAACCCGCCATGAACCTGCAGAGCCATGGCGCACCTCTTGTAATTCCTGTTATCACAGACCTGAGCTATTGTGCTACATGCACAATGATACGCAAAGTGACTTACCTTTGACAAGGCCACTGTGGTCCGCTCCTGGCTAAAACAATGGCCCAAATTTCGATCCGCTTTGATCCTCGGGTCACATTATCAATTGTGGCCCCGGAATTAAGCTGGTACCCAACCAAAGGACGCTCAAATGCTGCAGATAAACTTTATCTGATCAACCTAATCTGTATTGACAGCCTTGGTCTATATGCCAAAGCTCGATATCTCTTTGAGCCAAGAGCCGTGTTTTTCTGTCTGGCCACTGATCAGCCAAAAAGCAAAAAAAAAAAAAAAAAAAGAAAAGTGCTGGAATCTGAAAGAAAAAAAAAACAAACCATTCTCCAGCTGCAGGAAAGACTGATGAGACAGGCAAAATTCAACCCTGCAGCGTGGTGGTGTTGTGGGTGGGTGAGTGGTGGGAGGGTGAGGTTGTGGTATCTCTCCCTCTCATCTCAATGGCACAGACAAGGGAAGGTCAGTGTTAAGGTCAGTGGTTGCAGAATGGGAAGTGGTTGGCAACTGAGAGAATGTATTGTGGCAGCTAGTTAGGGAAAAGAAGAGAGCAAAAATGAAACAAGGGAGAGGGGAGGAAAAAAGACTGGTTAAAAACAAGGAATGAGGCAGGAGACGGAGAGCACCACTTTAGCTGCCTGCCCTGAGAGGCTTGCTTACAATTCTTAGCCTCGGTGAGATTTAAAAATGTTTTGGCCGGAGCATATTCGCTCCTATAAACAGAAAGTCAGACTGAGGGCTTTCGGCTTGAGAGTGTCCGGGTTCTGAAGTGCCCACTTGGAAAATAACAAATGCAGTGGAACACATATTTGGGGAAACTTATAAAATAATCCTCCCTTTTGTAAAAAATAAAATAAATAAATAAATCAAGTCAACTTGTCTGACTGGTCTGCTTTAGAAAAAAGAAAAAGATTTGCATATTTGAGCTGTACAGGTGACAGGACGGCTCCTTCGTTCATCATCATCTGCCACGCACGCCTCTCTCTCTGGAGTCGTGCGGGCAGCAGCCAGAACGTTCCAGGAAGCTGCAGGGGCACGAGCTTATCTCTCAGCCCAGTGGAGCAGGTAAACGATGTCGTCATCATCCACTTGTGCTGAAGCTTGATTGGCCCAAGAAAGAGCCGCGTGTGCGATTGAGAGCCATCCAGGTCGGAGATGCAGATTTCCCTCTCAGTGTTGAAACAGCCATTTTCTGGGCAATTTGGGAAAACTTATGTTAGATCTTCTGTTCACGCGTATTTTAAAAGACTGCGAGGTTTCTTTGTGGTACTGTAAGCAATGATCCGGGGCCCTTTGGGGCACCACGGGCTAATTCATGCTGCCTTGAGGTGCTTTTGAGCACTTAACTAGTGTTGAATATTTTCTGAAATCTCCATGCACAATTAGCAAGTACAGAGGAGCCTCCAGGACAGAGGTATCTCAAATCTCAATATCGCCGTTTCTCTTTCCTCATATGAAATGTGTAATAATGTGGATGTCTGAATATCACAGCGGCCCATCTACCTGTGTGTAGCCTCTGGCGCAGTTTAATTAACTCATCTGTGTGGTTACAGAAGGCATAATGGGAAGGGAAACCATTAATCAGAAGAAGATCCTTCCTACTGATCTCATTTGAAACAGTTTCTCCGTGTGCTAAGAAAGACACACAATCCTGGTAATCCTCCCAAATCATGATCAGTCGACAGGTTTGAAACACAACCGCCCTCGAGGAAACGCATCAATCGATGAGGAGAACAGAAATGTTATTTGCCAGACTCATCCGTCGTTAATCCCGGTTGGTCAAAATAGACTGAAAAGTGCAAAAAAATAAAAAATGTTAAATGATTCTGGGCGAGATGATAGAGCAGGGTATGGTCCACGGTTAGGTAGGTGGCTAATTCCTGAAATAGGGCCTGTCAATTATGAATGTTTCTGGTTGGCCTCTCTCCCTGCAACTTGGGAGGTGCATTAGCTTGGAAGAAAAAAGAGAAGCATAGAGGGAAGGGACACTAGAGGGAGACAGTTTGTTCACATCTGCAGTCTTTACCGCAGGTGCACCTCGACAGAAAATCACTTGGCCTAAAGTAAGCAAGATGAAATCATTCACAAATTCCAAAAATGGTCTCAAGTGTCCGAGTGATCCTCATGACAAAACGGTTCAACGGGTCAGAAGCGGTTTCCTCTGAGCTGTAGTACATCATTTCACACAGGAGTACACTCTGAGAACATGTGGTTCTGTTGATATGCAAGATCCCAATTCAGCTTCAAATTTCATTTTAAAGAATGTTAGACATCATTTTCTGTTGAGAGGTTAATGTATTTTATTTCTGATTTCATTCAGATAAAAAGTCCTGGAGTGAATTTTAGGAACTTTTTTTTCCCTGACAAGGTCTGGTAAAGATCACCAGGTTGGAAACAGAGTGCCTCTCATAATGTCGTTTCCCTCTTGTCCCCTCGTCTCTTTAGCTTCCACACACTATGAAGTCTGCTTCTTCCCCCAGTTCCCACAAATCCTCCACTTTTTATGCAACGAGTCAGTTAGCAGCAAAGATTTTCTCCCCTGACCCCTCTCTCAATTGAGAAGCGCTTCACATTTCATCGTTGAATACAGGCTTGCACTAATACACCGACAGGCTCGGAGAAAATCTTTCCTTTTCCCTAAATGTTATGGAAATGACGAAGAGCTCTGGGGATGCAGGACACAAAAGATGTCTTCCTTGAAACGCGTTGTCCCCCAATTAATCAAAACATTGTCAGACGCTGTCACCTTCATAAATGTGTCCAAGTAATGGTGATGGAACTGTACGCTCTGCATCACTTTCAAGGGGGGAAAAAAGAGGTTTGCGCATAGTTTTATATAAAGAAGCCTGTCTGCTGTTCTTTTTTTTATTATTATTATTCAGTAGTAAATGCTCAGCTGCCCCAACCAGCATGGCTGTCAGACTGAAGTTGCTTAAAGAGGAATAAACATTTTAGGCACTTTCATCCGGCTGTGGGGGCAGCTCGGATTAAAGCGGAGCACAGCTTTATTTAAAAATCTATAAAGATTTCTCCTCCAGTCTGTGTTGTACACAGATCTAGAGACTGAAATCATGAACTCACATACAGTGGCCTGGAAAAGCGTTTATACCCTTAGAACTTGTTAGATTAGATTAGAGCCACACATTCCAGTGCTGATTGGAGAGCAGAATTGTTAAGTGGAAGAGAAATGTTGTATGGTTTCGAATTATTTTTATAAAATAAAATCTGACAAGGATAGAGGGCATTTATAGTGAGCCCTTTGCACTCTGATACCTCTCAACCAATCGGCTACAGAAGTCAACCCAAGTAGTTGTCAGAAGGTCTACCCTTCTGTTAGTTGATCTGTAAAGGCATCATAGAGACCATGGAGCGCAGCAGAAAGATCTCACTGAGAGATATTCCATCCGTCATCTGGAAATATGAATTTTGTAAAACCAGGATCTAAACTAATTGACTGGGGAAAAAATATATTTTTTAGTAAAGCAGTCACACTATTGATTGTACAAACTAAATGTTATGTGAGGTGGAAAACCAACACTACACTACCATGTACACACCATCCCCATTGTAAAATATGGTGGTGGCAGTATTGTGCTGTGCAAAGACATTAAGCAAAGACATGGAAGCTGGTCAGAGGTGATGGGAGGTCGGATAGAGCTAAATGTAGGACACCCTTAGAAGAAAAGAGCTAGGATTTTGGCCTTCCAGCAGAAAAATGCTGAATGTGCTCCCAGAGTGAACATGGAACTGGTTAGATTAATGCAAATTTATGAGTAAGAATCTGGAATTTGTGGTCAGATTAGAAATTTGCTATTCATATATTTTCCTTCAAATTTGACTGAACTTAAGCAGGTATTTCATTTTGTCTACATGTGGAAAGCTGGTGGAGACATACCCCAAAACACCAGCGGAAAGTCGTTCAGCAGCGTGTTGCCCGAGTGGAGCTGTGTGCAAATGCTCACCACACTTACTACATTTTTATATGTATACATATGTCACATAATATACAACAAAAATATTTTGAGTTATTTGATTGGAACATAAGAGATAAGAAAAAGGGCAAAAGTTGTGATTGTATGAGGTGGCGGTGTTTACTTTGCCACAAACATGTCTTGATTTCAAATGTGCAACCCTTTGTAAAATATGATAAAATGTCACACCAACAGTACCTTCCCAAACATGTTTAACTTGACTCCCGTCATGGTACGGCAGTAATAACTATGATAAGAAAACTGAATAATTCACAATCCCACCGTGAAAGCAGAGCCTCCAGTGTTTTTATTTTGAGCGTAAAACAGAGGTTGCTCTTCATGTGTTAAATCCACAGTGATTTTCGTACACCTCGCACTGGGCTTTAGAGCTTGTTGTTCCTTAGAGCTCGCGTTCAACATCAATTTATAACCTCCCTCACTTCTTTGTGTCTGTGCAGCTGGATGAGAGCGTGCATTTTTTTTTTCTTCTGGGGGAGACATATAAAGAACCTGCCTCCCATCTGACAACAGCAATGTAATCATAAATGCATCACAAAATGGCATGGGACAGGACTACAGTGCAAAGACGGTGTAATAGTCTTTCTCACACAGCGTCATATTTCCATTTTCTATGACACTCCGATGCAGCGAGGAATTACCATTTGGCTGCGCACCTTTGTTTCAGAGCTACAGACGGCTCCTGTGTGGAAAGTCCCAGAACTAATGACAGACTTTTAGCTGCTAAACTGACAAAAGTGTTGTTATTTGGGTTTTATCTTCAGCATTGTTTCAAAAACATGCTGCCTGGCCAGATAAGAAATTCCCTGTGGTGGAACCCTCAACAGTCAGGGAAGACAGGCCTATTGAAAAGGCTTCTCCGACTGTGAATAATAAAACAGGATCACGAGTCACATTTCACATGGAAAACTGGGAGACTCCTTATACTGGAATTAATGAGAACTGCATTTATGTGATATTTTTGTTTGACTCCTGACACATTTTGAAATATTGTCTTAGACCGTCAACATTGCTTTCTCTCCACCATACTCTATTTGCTCATTCATTCTTAATATTTTACTAAGCTTTTTTTTTTTGTTGTACCTCCTCAAGGTTATTAGAAGGCAGAGCCAGCTTATCTCCATGTACACTGTGCAGAGGGTAGGGCTGACAGCTCATTATAGGTCATCTACATGAAAAGATCCATAATTACACTACTGTATGTACGGATACCAGACTTTATTGATCCCCATGGGAAATTTCTTTTTGTTGGCTATTGTGATGAATAAGGCAGTTGAAGGTGAGACCTTTGGGTCAGCGGCTGAGATTCAGTATCTTGCTCAGGGACACGTGAGCAGAGCTGAACATTGATTTTGTGCCTCAAAGAGCTTTCTTTAATTTATCTGTCCTAAAACCACTGCTCAATCTTTGCTGCATTTCATCACTTTGGTGGGAGATGTTTTAATAATTCAGCAAGCTGGGTGTATTGTTACAATTTCAGCTCTGATGGCATAGCTACATCATGTTTAAAACTATGATTTAGCTGCAAACAAACCTTCGAGTTTGTAAAATGTAAAATTGCAGTGAATCAATGATTGTAAGGTGGAAGAAAAAAATGTAATATTGTTTCCTAAAGTTTTGTTGAAAAAAAATTCTGAAAATTTGCTTGTGCAGAGAACATTAGTAAAACAACAGCGTCGTTAAGACTAATGAACACACTAAATGGGATAGGGAAAAAGTGTCAAGAAGATGATAGGAGGGTTAACTTATGAACAATGCAGAGGTTTGAACATCAGAGGATTCTTCTCTTCATTCAACTTCTATAAGTATTTAATCAGTGAAAGGTTTATTGAGAACTGGTGCTCACACAAATGTCACTACACATAATCCTGTACTGACATAACGATGGCTCCGCCCCCATGCAGAAATGGAGCAAACCTTTGGCAAACAAACAGTGTTATAATGCCAGAAGTAGTGGAACTCATTGGATTACCTGACACATTTTTTGAGTCATTTTTGCCTTATCAGCTATCACTGAGGCACAGTCCTACATCGGGTCTGTAAAGTTATTTGTAGGAAACAAAGGAGCAATAAATCTTAAATCCCAAGTCTTTCACAACCAAAATAAGAATGAGGGGAACAAAGTCTCATTGGATGTGAGTGTGAAAGATGTGTCGGACGCATTTTTGCACATACAAAACAGGTGAGTAATGACTTATACAATACTGGCTAACCTTACCCTAACCCTGTCAAAACATGCCTTCAGAAAAAAATGCTTAGATGTAAATACCACAGTTACTGCAGCACATGTTTTCATGCTGTCATAGAGCTACCACACATAAAATCAAGTATGATTGTGATTGTGATAGTGAACTTCATATATAGTGACCAGGGAATAAGAAGAGGGTGTAGGGGGGAAGACATGCAGGTCCAAAGGTCAGGAATTGAACCCCACAAGGCTGCATCAGGAATCAATTGTATGGAGCTAATTTAGTTCACAGAGCAATAGTCTTAAAAAATATAGTCAGAGCTACAATGATATGATTAAGGACAATGCATATTAATTTGTTTGAACAGCCCACTCAAAGTACCTAAATCCAAATGATCAACAAAAAAAAAAAAATCTGTTTTACGCTCTTATGTTATTCTATCACATAAAGTTTATATTAAATACATAAAACTACGGACCAAAGTTTTAGCAACATAAGAAAGTTCAAATGGTTTTGAATGTTTACAGTTCACTGTAGCTGTGTCTTAGCTAATAAACGCTGCTGCTCTAATTAGATTATATAATGAATAACTATTTTTTTCAGTTGTTACTCTTCCAATTATTGTTGAATTTTAAACAAGATGGACGCTTATGGTGCTGCACCGTACTCTTTGGTTTACACATCATGAAGCTTTCAGCTGAATTAAACTGTGAATATATTCAAAAACATAACAATCAAGATGAATTAAATATGAAGGAGAAAATATGAAAAGTCATATATTATATATTCTTCCCATGAGACAGCTTTATTGCAGAAGAATAAGATATAAATGTAAATTACTACTGAATGCCTCTGTCTTTTTTAGTATATTGTAACTTGTAAACAATATCAATTAAAATACATATATTTGCCACAGACTGTGTCCACTGATTTAGAAGAGCAATAAGCCAGTAGTACCTCTAGTGGCTTATTGCTTAATTAAATGACAAATCGGAGGATTGGTTTGCAGATTGCCTGAATTGACGTCAATTGGATTGGTTAGGTGACAGAGCCAAGCTCCGCCCCCTGTGGGCCAAGGTAGAGCGTGCTGAGAGAGGGAGGAGGGAGCAGGGGCTGAGCTGATCCCACGTGTGACGCTTTCATTCCCGGCTCAGTAATATTCTCATAGCGGGGCTTTGCATATCTCCTGCCCTATCTGTGTGTGTCTGTCACTGTTACTGTAGTCCCAGCCTCTATAGTTTGGAATAGATATGGAAGGAGACGGGAGTCAAGCCACGTCCGGAAGCCTAAATGATTCACAACATGATCCGGGGTAAGAATCTTTTTCTAAATTTAAACCTAAGGTACGTTTTTTTTTTTCATGTTACAACATCTTGGAGAGGACTTCGGCTGCCGTGCTGGATTCGTCCTCGCGCAGTACGCACTTAAACCCGTGCACGGGTCCGTTCCCCGATGCAGTTTTAAACACCACAGCTTTGTAGCGAGAGTGGCCTCCCCCTTTTATGTAGATAGAGAGTAATTACTAAGCGCGAATGTGCTTTCATAGTCTCCCTTTATCCTTTAAGGTCGCTTTTAGAAGTAGTTAGTCGTCAAAATGGCCGAACTGACATCTGGACTCACTTCTGTTGTGTTTTCCCCTTACAGTAAAATGTTTATCGGTGGCCTCAGCTGGCAAACCTCACCAGGTGAGACTGTTATTCTCTTTTGTCGCCGTGTCCAATATTTCTTATTGGTTTTTTTTTTTTTGTCGCTGTGAATGAGTGCTCGTTAGCTGCTGGCGGTGTATGTGCGAATGTGTGCCCTGTCTGTGCAGTAGTGTTCTGGATGGGATATCTCAGTAGTGTGTGTGCGCACGATGTTATTTTTGATCTCCGTCCATCTGAAGTCCTCTATTCGACCCCTATGCGCATCGCGAGGTGTTCTTTCCCCCCCCCTTCCCTTCCTTTTTTATTTGAAATGCAGTGACAACAGCGTTCCCATATGTTTTCTGTCAAATAACCCGACATATTCTCTCTGTTCACAGACAGCCTTAGAGACTATTTTAGTAAATTCGGAGAAATAAGAGAATGTATGGTGATGAGAGACCCCACGACAAAACGTTCAAGGTAAATACAGGGCTTTTCCCCTACTTTTCCTTCCCACTGCACATGACGATATCGCTTACTTTGACCGTGTTTAGTATTAATCCAGCTTGTGTGTGCGTGCGTGCGCGCGCGTCACCGAGTGTCCCTGTCTGCGCGCGCGCCTGCGTGTGGTTTCACAGCGAGCCAGATAAGCTTAAATGCTCGCTGCTGTAAAGCTGCGGCCGATTGCAATTTGACATTGACTTTGTGACTGCACCACAATGTTGGTGGAGCGTCGTCTCACTGTGTAACACACCACATAATGTTCAGCGCTGCTGCCCCCCCCCCCCCCTGATCCCCGTGCCTGTTTTAAATTTCTGCTATGATATATTTACAAAAAAAAATAATTGCAACAGTAATAAGGTCACATGAATGTTATGATTTTTGTCTTTCACCTTGTTTTAACTTTATGTAAAATTCCTAATACTTGTTTTGGGCAAAACAATTTAAAATGTTATTTTTGAGTGAATTTTCTGTGTATAAAAATTCTAAACTTCTCTGTGTTTCTGTTTTGCAGAGGATTTGGGTTTGTTACGTTTACAGATGCTGCCAGTGTAGATAAAGTCTTAGCTCAACAGCACCACGAATTAGACTCAAAGACGGTGAGTTTATGCTTTTTGCACTTACATAAGAGTTTTATTCATGTTCTGTCTCTGATGTGTTTTGCCAACTGTGACGTTTTTTTTCCGTTTTGCCTGGGGCTCCCTGGCCAAGCACCTATTAAGGTTAACAGGCTGTTTCAGTCAAAGTCAGGTGCATTGGCTAAAATGTGCACAAGCTACAGGAAAAAAAACATGGATGTATTCACTTTTACTTGTGTGGTTGAAAGATGGGGCTGACACGCCCCCCTCTTTCTGTGCTGCCACATGTGCAGCGTCTACGCATCTGCTGTGGGCACAAAAGAGCGCGCTGTCTCTGAGTTCAGTTTGATCATTTTTGATGCACCGATCATGTGCTTAAAAAGAATGAGCTTGATGTATAGTCCCCCTACACAATGTTTTTGCGTTTACAATCCATACTAATCTTTTTAAAACACCCAACATGCTGTTCAAACTATCTATTGAATTTAATAAAATATAATTACATCGGATAAATGTATTAGCATGGTGGCAATCAATGAGCAGCGACGAGTTAGATGGTTTATGTTGCAAACATTTATTATGCTTGAAAAAGAGTTCAGCCATCTGACTTCCTTAAATAAGCAAATTGATTCACATACATTCAAATTTTGTGAGGCGTGTTAGATTTTCGAAATTTGTCATCAGATAAATAATAAAAGATTTTAGAGAGGTTTTTACAGTGATTGATTAGATGGGATTAAGCTGGAATTAAATTTGTCAGGGATTTCTTCTTCTTAATATCCAGATTTGGAGGCAGAGTGTATGTAATAGCAAATGCACATTCCAGAAATGTGTTTGTGTGACAGATTTATTATTATTATTTATTGTTATGTTAAAAAAAACTAAAAATATTTTTCACCTGGGGAAAATGTGGAGAATATTTTCAGTGGTAATTTATGCTTTTGTTTTCTCCATTCTAAAAGGGTCGCTGTACAGTGGACAGTAGAACCAGCATTTTTAGCAATTCTTTTAACTGCAAGGTTTGTAGTAGTCTAGCTGCTCCTTTTTTTATTGGGGACATTGACCTTTTTGGATGGCATTCAAAATAGCTCTTTTTTCGAGGCTTCACTTCTTTAAATGGTTTTGTGGGTTTGGTATTTGTGCTACTTTTAAATTGAAAAAAAGAAGATAAAAAACATGCTTTTCTATTCTTTTTTAAAATTATGCATAAAATCTGACCTCAAAAGCAAAAAAAAATTGCCTTGTTTGAGGCTTTTTTTCCCTCCTTCAATAAAGATCAGTTCCCCCAGTCTTCACGTGAAGGTTTATTTTAGCCTTCCTTCGAAGAAACATTTTATTTGTTGTGTCCTCTGCCCTATCGGTTCTATTACAGTGTTATGGGAAAATGGGCGATAAAGCCATACAGTGCCTTTATGTAGAGTGAAGGCAAGGTGAAATTACCAATAAGTAACACTAACAGCGTCCATAGAGGGGACTATATTCAGATACGTTAAGAGGCTGTTTTAAATGGGAATGGGGGAAAGCGGTTCAAACATACTTTGAATCCTGAGCAGTTTGATAACTTCAAGTTTGACATTTTGAATGAACAGCTTTGTGACAGTTTGACAGCATATATACTTACAGCAAAGGTCGGTATTGGGGGAGGAGGACTGCATATATATATTTAAAAAAGGAAAAATATATACTCACACCTGGGAGCTGGCCAGCGCAGCTCCAGTCTTGTGCTGATGCTTGATAAATGAAGGCATTCTTGCTCTGTTGCCTTGCCCGAAGGCACCCTGTGAATAGTGGCAGGAAGAAACAGTTAAATTCCTCCAGCTGTTTTAATTAGTCCGTTAAGATATTCACCGGATTATAGCGATGACCTGCTAATACGTTATTCTCAAAGCACAGTTTTGTTTAGGTCATGGTCATTGATTGAAGATTTTATTCTTGGTCTGGTACAAAAGCTCTTTCAGCCTTTTTTTTTTAAAAACTATGCTGTTAAAAGGGAAATAATGTCATTACTGATGACCTTTTGTTTAATCAAGATAAAATGCACTATTGGTTATCTAAATTGCCATTTGTGATACTGGTAGAATCATTATACATTACATTAACTATAAAAGCATGCAAGTTAGTTTTTCATCAACTAATGAGTTGTCGTGTATATATCACACCTATTCTAGCCTTGAGGTCATAGTTGGCAGACTTGTGTCATATGTTTTATATCTGACAGTTCCTAACCCTGAGAACCAAACTGTGACATTTTAAGGTCTTACACCAGATCATCATTACTTATCAAACCAAACATTTCTGCTTCCCAACTCACCTTCCGGTTTCTTGATACTCTGAGATGTTTCCCCGTTTATTTATCCTAACTCTGCCAGTTTTTTCCACCTTCAAAATCAACGCATATTTATTTAGACATATGGAAGGTATTTTGTTTCTTTTATTATTCAGAAGGAAGCAAAAAAAAAAAAAAAGACAGAGATCTAGCCAGTGGATTTGTCTCTCAAAGGAAGAGAGGCAAATCCAAGATTGATAAATTGTCACCTGGTTGGCACATGTTAATGACTGGTTCTGGAAAGCATAGCCTTTATGATCATAATTTAATTAATTGGCCTTTTTTATTTTATAAATGGCAAGTTGGTCAACAATATTCTGAAATACTTAAATTTCACAGATGGTTCTATAATTATAGGTGCAATAAGTGACCTTGAAATCATACGCAAATTATATCAGTATGCTTTTTTTATTATTGTTTCGTTACTTGCAGGTGTTGGTAGTCATGGATGACATTATCATTGATGTGCATTGGTTTATGTTGAAACTGTTCTTTTCTAGTTTCTAGTGCAGTTGTTCATCCGTGTGCAGCAAAAAAGCACAAGCTGTTTGCGTTGTCCTTGTTGCCATTTGTCACTTTGCTTTATCTGCTGGGCTGTTTTGTACTTTTAACGTTTCCACTATCAAGATGGCATTGCGTTAGGATCTATCATATCTTTTAGAAAGTTGCACAGCAGTAGCAGGAAGAATTAAAAAAAAAAAATTCGGGCCAGCAAAAAATGGATAGTTCTTGATGTGTTTGCAGATGCTGATTTGATACAAGTCTCCCACTTTTATAGTGCTCAAAGAAATCCTTATAGGCCCCCTTTTTGTCCCTGGTAACATTGAAAGAAGTGAGTGGCTGGAGTTGGAATGACTGTGAGCAAGTTTAGTCATGTCAGCAGTACACTGGAAATTTCTTTTTTGTTATTTCCAACATTAAAAGTTTTAACATTCTGTCAAGCCCGTACAAATAGGTAAGACTTAGTACTTTCTCACATATAGCTTTATTTAGTACCATTGTATTTAGTTTTGTTTACTTTACAAATTAATTTTTATTTTATACATATATATGAAATATGCAGTGAAATAAAATTGTTTCTTTAGGACTTCCCTAATGAATCAGCCTTTCTTGCTCATCAATGTTTGCCCAGAAGGTGTGTTCAGTCTTCATGGTAATCCAGCCAGCACTTTGCTATGACAACATTTGATTCTATGAACAAATAGATTGTGGAAAAAAATGTTAACTAACAAAATATTACAGAATTACTGACTAATGTTGAGCTTAAAATGATAGACACAGATAAGCAACTTACGCTGATGATGGGGCAAACTTCAGGACCGAGAAGAAAAGTTCAGAAAGCACCACTACACTTTTTACTGTCAGTTATGCAAGTTATGTATCTGACTCAAGCAAGCAAAATGTTTTCCACCTGTCTTGGAAATGTTTCCGGTTCCTATGAAAAAGGTCTATTGCTTCCATAACAGCTTCAGGTGTTATCGCAGACATGCGTCACGGCATCCGGTTGGTTAAAGGCTTCTGAGCAGACTCACTGATACCTAATTTGAATGTAAGGATGGTCGCTGCTCTCCCTGCCCGTCCATTCAACTCGACTTAAAGTTGTTAATGTAAACAGTTGGAAACCAAAATCACAGCTGGTTTACTTTTGTGCATACAGTGTGTGTACTTTCACCTCTAAATAATATTTTTTTGCTGCCGAGCCTCCTCCACAATCCATGCATCTTCACCTGGTTTGCTCAGTTGGTTTGTTGCTTCTTCAGCAGTTAGTCACACAGCTGCTCCTCCACAAAGAGACATTTATTATCTCCAGTAGGTTATCAAGGTTATTTGTATCTCAATCAAAGACAACAAAAAAGGACCTAGCATTGCATGCTGTCGAACCAGCAATAAACATCTTTAGTGGTGCAAGAGTCTGCTGCAGCCATTTCTAAACCACCACTAAAAACAAGGTGAAATCTAGATTACTGGTTAAATTAACTTAGTTTACATTTTTATTAGATGAATTTGATCAATTTGATACATTTCCTCATAACAGAAGTTTATGTCACTCAAATTATGGATTTGTGGTTTGGTGGTGGTTTGCTATAATTTCTGTGCAGAACATACAGAAATGATCTTACTGAACAAAAACAACGTCCTACAGGAAAATATAAATGATTTTGAAGTCCTCTGTTAGAAAGTGAACTTTAAATGGTGTAAAGCTGAAAAGAAACTATTAAGAAAATAATGCTCAGAAAATAATAAAAACATCTATGGCAGATTGGAGAGGATGTTTTAATGTACATTGAACTAAGTAAGCTATGCTCTAAAATAAGGCGAACATAGAAAACTAAAGAATCATTCCTAGAATTCATTGCATCAGTTTATATATCAGGCATAAAATAAAGCCAGGAACGACTCCAGGAAGAATAATTGTTCCTGAAGCTGAAATTAAGGAACAGTAACTGTGTGACCTTTTAATAAAATATCCCAATCATGTGAAATTGGTTCATTTGCATTTGCTTTTTAAAGTGTCTTGAATGATACAATTAAACTGCAGGGGTGTTCTGACCAATTCTGACCAGCAGTTTCAAATAATATTTCTTAAAAGCGAATCTAACCAAAAGATTTCGCAAAATGATAGGAATCCTAATTTAAGCAAATTTTCCACCAGTTACAGATTTGAGTCACAGACTTAAGCTACTTTAAACAAACTACAGGCCTTTACCTCTCCACTCCTGTTTTTTTTCATTGTTCATCCTCTGTATTTTGTCCGGTTATGAAAATACTTAGGGAAGGATGAATGCGAATGAGACATATGGGCATACACAGCCGGAGGGTTTTGAAACTCACATGCTGGTAATTCAGAACATATTTACCATTTTTCATGATGTTTAGTTCAATTCAGATAGAAGCAACCCATAGCATCTGTTCAAGAAGATGTTTCAAGGCAGGGTGTTGTGAACCAGAGAGATCACAGTTACATATTTTTTTCAGTTTCGCAAGTAACAGATGAAAAATGTATAAGGGAACCGATTGATTGCTGGGTGGTTTATATATATTTTGTGTTATTTAAAGCAGCTTTAATAATTTAGAGCGTATAAAAGATTAACCTCAGGCTGACGATACTACAAATATTTCTAAATGGAAATTAAGTGTTTTTTCTTGATTTTTCTTGTCTTAACATTATTCCAACTTTCAAAGCTCAGCTACATTGGTTTGCACTGTGATTTCTAATTTTCTTTAAATCCTGGAAACTTTAGCTGTAACTGACCTCAAGTCAGTTTGTCCTGACATTCTTGATGTTTCAGGTCTAAGCAGAAAAACAGCCGATGAGGAAATCTGGAGCGGAGGGATGGATGAGCAGCGGCTTGATAGGATTTAGACATAAAGTCAAATTAGTGAGCTAAACCGACTTGTTCGTGTTTAAGTATAGCAGGTGCTCCATCTTCTGCAGTTAATTAAGGGAGATGGCAGTATTAGCACATGGAGGATCTGTCGCTTGTCAGGTACATATCGCTGGATGTTTGTCTAGGCAGTGATGTTGTAACTTTGAAATATTAGTCAGGATCATAATCATTATGATGTTTGTTTTTTTTTAGAATGTGGAAGGGTGACAATTTGCTCACAGAGCATGACATCGGTTAAACCCTCATTGCAAATTTTGGGATCATAACAAACTGTTCCTTTTTAAAAGATGTTATTCCACAGCAAAAAAATCAGTACAGATCGACAGCCCAGATATGACATTTTAATTTTGTGTCTGTTCTGTTGCTATCGCATATGCACACCTGTGGACCTGCTCTCTCTCCTATTAGGAAGAAGCTGTGAGCTTTGATAAGGCTTTTTCCTTTTAGCTTAAACACCACATCATCACAGTAGCTTCGATATGTCTTAAGAGAGGAAGAGAGTTTACCCAGGAGCTGCATTAATATATGAAATCCTTTTGTATGATGTGAACTTAAGATATATGCTGGTTCTCTGCCCTGATCTCCCACAGTTGCATGCAAAAGCAGCCCTTAGAGACCCTCTAGTAACACGCAGAGCCGCGGAAGATAAAAGATGGTCTGTTTGGTGGGGAATTCCTTTTGGTCTGCTCTCATTTCTTATGTTGACATATCAGGTTGTATAATGTCTCGAGGAAATTCACTTTTGCTCTTTGAGAGTTCATATAACAAAGCTGTATCAGAACTTAATTCGGGAAAGTCTTGCATTGATGTACCATATAGAGTTGGAGCAAATATATTAAAGTGCTTCACTGGAAAGCTCCGTTTTGCTTTCGGCTACAGCTACATAAGGTGCCTCAACAGCAGCACATCATTACCATGTCAGTAATGTGCGCCGTATGAACTGAACCGTGCAGACTGGTTAGATAGTTAAGATTTATCTGAGGCACTCACATTGCAAAAAGGCACACATACTGTAATTGCAGAGCTCTTTGAAAATGGCATCACATTAGTGGATGCCAGTCAATTGTACATAACAGGTTCTGCTACCATGAGATTGCTAGAGTAATTGAATAAATGGAAAAAAAGGACCTCATACGTTGTATAGACAGCTGTTGATAACAGCTGCTGGTAATAATAATACCCAAATCTATATAAGAGATAAAATATTTTCTCACCAAAAACATGTAATTTACTAGGTGTGCGTTAAAGATTTTGCCCTGGGTAAAAACTGTCATTTTGTTGTGCATTATTGAACAACAGTGGGTGAAGACATGGCTGATGTTATTGTTTACATTTTTACCCTTTCTTCCTTCAGCTACGTAATTCCTCTCAATAACTGTTTGATACTATGGTCTCATCTTCCAGCCTGCCATGCTTTTGTTCCATTTAGGTCAAGGTAAATTGTTCACTTAACTTCAAGTCTGATTTCTTCTTGTGATATTCTTTTCAGGTGGAGGAATACAGTATGGGGTTAATAAAATATTCTGTTGCTGTTACCTCCAAGCAAATTTTCATTGAATTGACATAGAAATGTCATCTTCCTTTTATAGAAAGGGTAAATATAGTTAAAAAGTGGTTGTTGAAATGAAGTCAAAATAGATGTCTTGATGTCTTACTTTGGTTGATCAGAGGAGCCAAAAGAGGCCGACTATTTGGATTTTAAGTACAGTTTTCTGGCCTAGCTACTAATGACAACTAGCAAACTTTAAGGAACCCTTTTTGGTAAAAAGAAAAAAAGACACACTTTGTACATCCAGAGATGGATGCTTTCTTCTTTGTTCATCTTCAAATTAAGTTACTATATTCAAATGTTCAAACTTAACCAACTGATATTTGGTAGTATTTTTTCCTCTGTAATCCCTACTCTTTGCACTGTTATACAACACCTGATTTTAGGTTCATGAACATTGACAACCAGTTAAGTATGCAGTGGCTTAGATGTTATGCTAGGTTCCTTTGGCAGCTTTTTACCTCCCTGTTTGTAACCTGTGGCAGAAGTAGAAATGCTGTTGCTGATGGCCAACTGGTTGTAAACTCAAACATAAACACATTTTTTCTGATCAGTTAACATACTACAACTAAGAACATCAGGTAATGCTGAAAACAACACTCTTCAGCGCAGAAGCTGCTACAGAACAAGGAAGACCCAAAGGGTCAATGAGGTTTTTAAAACTGAAACAAGACAAAGTCATAAAGTTCTCAAAAGCTCTCTAATGTAAACGACTAAGTGCATTTCCTTTTCAACAACTGTGCAGTTATCATAAGAAAAATATTATGGATGATATAATGAGATTATCCAGTGGAGGATTTCATACAGATATACAGCTTTGTGTGCCAAAAGCAAGAGAACAAAACTAGTGTTTCTGTGTAGTGAACATCATGGTCACTGATGTAAGCGGGGCTGTAAGGAGACAGTAGATAGTGAGAATAATTGTAAACAATGAGAGCTGTCACAAAGATCTGGGATCGAAGTTGATTTTTGGCTTTAGTAAACATGCTGGAAGAGCAACTTTGGACTTATTTTGAGTTTGAAGCATTTTCATCCAGAAGAAAACTTTTTTCGGAACAGTACAATTGTTCCAGCTGCAAGTCATTCAGACTCATATTTTTGATCCTCTTATTCATAAGCCATGATCGACACTAATGAAACCTGGATGAGGGCAAGCGACTGCCGCCTCCTCGCACAATGTACATAGGAAAGGAATGGAGAGGGACATTTCTAAATGAATGTTTATAGCAAAATTAAGACATAAAAACATTTTCTTAAACATTTTTATATGGGCAGTTGCTCAGGGCAGCATCTGTAAGGAGTGGGCCATCCAAGTACTATAAAATAAAATATATCTTATTTGTGATTTGTCCCCTGAACAAGTTTGCTACTACTTCTATGCATGTGCAGGGGAGTAAGTTTTCCTTAGATTCTGTTGAGTACTGGGAGACTACATTACTTGCTTTCTCCTACAAAAAATTCTAATAACTGCTTGCACTTTAATTGCACATTTAATTTAAATGTGTGCATAGTTACATTTCAAGCTTACGAAGTTAGACATAGTGATTAATTGTGATTAAACACAACCCAATTAATTTGATTAGAATTTGTAATTGATTGACATCACTACTTTTAATATTGGCATTTTCAGTGTTTAGTAACTAATGGTAACCACTTTTGCTATTATAGAAATCTAAGGACATCATAAAAAGTAATCTCTGTAGTCATGTTGTCTTTTTTTTTTAAATAACAGTAAACTCCTACTATACAGAAAACACTCTTATCTCCGACAGATCGTGACATCGCCTCTTCTTCTAATATAAATAACTAATGACCACTCATAGCTGAAATACATTTAATTCTGCTAAATATAGTTCTTAAAAAGATTTCAGAATCAAAGATAATTGGTAGTGCAGGTCAGCACTTGACAAAACCACTTACATAATGATCAGTGCATGTCTAGGCACAATCTGCTGGACTCATGAGTTTCAAAACTCTTAAGATATTCTTTAGATATTCTATTCACTTTTCAGAAACATTTTTTCTGATTATCTTCTTAGATACACGCCTCTTTCACCTTCAAATAAACTGCTAACCTTAGAGATTTGCATATCTTTTTCACTTAGAAATATTTTTGACAGATCTGTTGTAGAAGGTATACCAGTATACATTTAAAGTTACTGTATTTTCCGCACTATAAGGTGCACCACATTATAAGGCGCATAGAATAGACTCTACAGTAGAGGCTGGGGTTACGTTATGCATCCATTAGATTAAACTGCGCTAAAGGGAATGTTAACTAAATAGTCAGATAAAGTCAGTCAAACTTTATTAATAGATTACAAACCAGCGTTCTGAAAACTCCGTTCATGCCCAAAATGAATAAACAGCTGTTTTATTATTTTCCCGAGGTAAAGTAAGTGAAGTGGTATTTTCGTGACAGTTTATCTTTTAACAACACCAAGGTATAACATATAGTGGAGGGGAACTTTTCCTCGATTCAATAAACACGTAAAAAACAGTCTGATATTGTTACGGTAAATCAAACGTTAGTGCGATCACAATATATATCCACTTCCGCACCATTGATTCATTCATGTTAAATTCTCTCGCTGCTGCTCTATTCCCGTGTTCAACTGCGTGACTGATCGCCTTGAGCTTAAACTCTGCGTCGTAAGCGTGTCTCTTAATAGGAGCCATTTTGGGGTCTTTACACAAAACCCAGCGTGCACCGCGCGCTTCTTCTTCTACGGGGGAAAATGAAGTCGGCGGCTGCTTACCGTAGTTGCGAGACCTGTTGTGGCTCAATATTGGTCCATATATAAGGCGCACCGGAGGCTTTTGAGAAAATTTAAGGTTTTTAGGTGCGCCTTATAGTGTGGAAAATACGGTACACAATATACTAAAACGTTTTGCATAAATTTAATGGAAAACCATTCAATAATCGGCTTCTCTATCATGAGAAGAAAAAAAATGCTGATTTAGACAACAGCAAGTACAGAAAATATGCTAATCATGCCTTATTAATATTAAGTTCAAGATGTTTATTGGAAAAATATATAGTACTGCAGAAACATGAGTGCAAGAACACTAGGAAGTATACTCAAGTGCATGTAATACCACTGAAACAAATGCACTGCAGGTCCACTTAGCTGTTCCTAAACCTAAGTGTCTTACATAACAAAGAAAAAGCTCCAGAAAGGAAGTATCAGGTGAAACTGACACAACATTTCGGTTTTGATGCTTACATTATCCAGTGCAAATCAGAATGCATGTACTAGCTCTGCCTCTGATGAAGCCACTTTGTATATAAATATCATTATATAAATGTACAGCCTTGGAAAAATAGATCGCCTGCAAAGATTTCATAGGGTGTTCTCATGGCCTAATTTTTATTTCCTTCCTCTAAGTGTGATTTAAATAATTGAAGTATCATTTTACTAGATTTCTGTGCGTTTAGTTGCTTCATCTTTCAGCAGAAAACTAACCTTAATTATCCATTGTGTTTAAGTGCTGGCTTGTGCATGTAGAGAACAGACATAATCTCAGCAAGTTCAAAAACAATCGGTTTAGTCTCCATGATTGTCAAAGGCGTGATATAAATATATGTGTATTTTGTCTGAACGTAAACCTAAAATGTAAGATATATTACCAGGTATAGGACTTTGGTATTCAGAACATAATCTGTTGTCTTTGCTCAAACGGGGTGCAAGAAAAAAATAATTGAGTTTGAATTGGTTATGCCTGGGGCTAAGTGCTAAAACAAATCTTTAAATGAAATTTATTACAAGCGGGGTTACCGTGCCCAGGTGTTATTGAATTCATTTCTCATTCTGACCTGATTTACAACGATAACGGTAATAAGTGAGACTGGCAGAAAAGATGACGGTGACATTGCACATCATGGATTCCCTTCAAGCTGATTGAAATGCAGTCAATGTCAATGGCTTAATTGATCCGTGCAGATGGTGTCTTTTGTTTCAATTGTTTTCCTCAGCAGGGCGTATTATGGTTTTCTTAAATAAATTCATCTGTGCCAATGGAGTAATTTTCACAAATGCAAAAAATTTCTCACTCATTTATATATAGCCAAGTTCATTTATGGGGAACCATAGTACCTTGTTAAAAGGGTTCTATGAAACAAACAGGGAGATGTTCATCCTTCAAGTCATTTGTATTCAGCCAAGGACAATTTAGGCAGACATTGTGGTTTGAGGCAGTTCACTGCTCTTCATTGTAAGTGCAAGGTTGATGAGACCCCCCAACCCCCAACCACCGCCACCCCCACAACATACCTTCATACCACAGAAATTAATGAGGAAAATGAAGCTAATGAGATAACAAGCACAAGATGGAGAAACAGGCTGATCTGACGCATCCTCCCGGTTATTTGGCAATATCTGGAGGCGTCACCGGCCTCAGACTCTCATTTTCTTCCTGTCATATTCAATCAGTGATTCCTGCCTAAAATAAAAAGCGAGTCTCTGGTGTGACCATGACCAGCAGAACACTTGCTGTGGCTGATCTGCTCACTTTTCCTCCCTTTTGTTTTGTTTTGGTTTTGGGGGGTGTTATTATTAAAAGGTTTCATGACTATGAGATAATTTGGTAGCATGAATGTTTTGGTCTAAAGACGCACACAGTAATTATTAATAATGATTGTGAGGTTTCACAAAGTACGTTGCTCAACGGAATAAATGCTGCGCCTGAAATGTTTCTGTGAGCTCCTTCCGTTGTAGATAATTAGCAGCGTAAAGTAATGAGGTCACTGGTAATGGTCATTTCTCTTTACATGCTTTGTCCTGATGAGTGACAAGCCTAACTTCTCCTAATTAAACCAGTATTTCTGCAAATCTGTATACCTGGATCATTTATAAGGAGCCCAGGTAAGGTAGTAGGTCATCTGTGAATTTAAATACCACGCTGTTACATAGTTGGGATTAATGTACTGAGTGATAAAGCCTTTAGCACGGGGCATTACATAGCAGTTTGCAAATGAACTCGTGACTAAAACTGTACACCGAGTTAGGAAGTGATTTAATATACTACAACATTTAAGTGCTGTTTGCCATTTGTTTTGCTGAATTGTTTGACTGCAGCATGGCTCTGTGAAAGCTGCGGAGATTCCTGAATCAATCTGTTCTTAGAGAAAACAAACTACAACTTTAATTAGGTTGTGGAAGTTCAGAAAGCACGCTATGTTAAATTGGACTAAATTGTCACATGGCAGGGAATGTGAAAAACCAAAAGCATATTCCTGGTTTACATTTAAAACATGGCTGTATTAAACATGGCAGACAGCAAAGAAAACTGTGCAACCACCAGTTTGTCTCAATAAATGATCATCATGCTGACTTCATTATAAATATTTGATATAGTTAAGTGCCAATTAACTTAACTGTGGTGCTTTAATGTTTTTTTTAACCTATGGGATTTTCTGCATTTTTGCAAACATACAGATTTATCCAGAGCTAGATCTTTACATAGTGTAAAGGACTAAAAGTATATCTAATCTGTTTAGTTTAGGAATGCAGAATTAAATATGAATGACAAGATAATATCAGCCTATCCAGTGTAACTTCCTTAATCAACTTTTTTAAATTTGTGATTAGTGTTTTACATTAGTTTGAAGAAACTTTACACCTTCAGCTCTGAAAGTCAGAATTCTGAGATTAAAGTCAGAAAGTCAGAATTCTGACTTTAATCTCAGAAATTTTTTTTTCGGTGGCCCTAATACTCTTCCGTACACCGGAGTGTGCACAGAGTAAAAAACATGTGGGGTCTAAGTGACTGCGGGAAAGTTGAATAAAATAAATTGGTGTCGGTATCATCTTCTCATTACCCGTTCTTTTTTTTTTTTTTTAAATGGCATAAAACCATGACACTAATACTATTGTGTTTTACCATTAGAATAACATTAGTATGCTGGAAAATGGTATTTTCCGTTTTACTATCTGTGTATTGAAACCAAAGTATGTATTTTGGGGTCATCTGTCCACTGAATGTTTTTCAATACCATAAGCCTTTTGTTCACTGTTCTCTTTAGCTGAGCACCAATGTTACTTCTCAGAATTGCAGAAAAATAGGGCGACGTTGCTCTATTTTCCTCTATTTTTTAAACCCCTATTAAATTTAATGAAATTTTATTCTCGATCACAAAAATTGTGTCTTTTGTGAGCAGCTGTACTTGTGGTCCATTTGCGGACATGTTTCTTCCATCTACAACAAACGTGTCGTTTTCTTCTCATTTTCAGATTGATCCTAAGGTTGCCTTTCCCCGTCGCGCCCAGCCTAAGGTAAGAATGAATTTCTCACTTAGCAGCGCTTCTAGAAAGTGATCATGCGTCATGTTGCTTGCTAAGTTTTATTGTGCTCACACAACCTTTACAAGGAGAAACAAAAATTGAGTTTGGATTTGTTGTTCTCAGCTTGGCCATATTGTTTTACTGAAGCAATTACCCCTACAGATGATGAAGGGGGAGGTTTCAGCTGTGATGAAAGAATACATTATTTTTCTTTATTTCTGTAGTGTTTTAAATCTGGCAGCTTTTCTGTAATATTACTCTTTCCTGATGCGGTTTTCAGTCCCGTTGCTGCAGTGGTATGAAGTCGAGCTCTACTGCCTCTTTAAGGCAGCAGTGCATTGCTGTTTGAAATAAGTTTAAATTCTGTTAGCTGGGATGAAAATAATTAAGATGCTCCTGTCTTTTGTTAGCTGTTAAAATGTCTTTGGTGGCACACATTTAAAATTAAAGGGCAAGTTTTATTTTTAACTGATTAGGCTGATAGTTCCTTGAATACATTTTTCTGAACTGAATGGTGACTCCTCATCTGACAGTGATGAATTACACTTCCTGGCTGAATTACAAGTCGGAGTTCTTTTGTCACATCCAGAGTTGAATGAGCCTGAATGACATGAGTGATTTAGAAATATCTTTATTGTGTGGCATGCATGCAGAAGTTGTCACAATTAGCACTGAAACAATGGGTGATTGAAGAAATAAGCCATATTCCAATCATGCAGGAACTGTCACACAGGCTCTTCATGATGCGTATTATCTTTTCTTTTCTTGATTACTGGTCTTGAGCGCTTCCATCGACAATTAAATATTCAGCATGTGCAGATGGCGCGGTGGAGTAGTCAGGGGCTTTGTTGACATGCCCCCTCACACCATCCACCAGCCATTAATGTGCAAGCTATGGCGCAGTGCACTGTAGCGCCATTCAGCATCGCTTTCAGGGGCTTTTTCCCCCACCTAAACCAGGTGGAAATCGATAATAGATTTTCTCCTTTTCCCTGGATCACAAAGAGGGGCATTGTTAAAGACTTGTTCACGTTTCAAATAAGGAATTGGCAGTGGAAGCTTTTAGAGTCAGAGCACATTGTGACTTAAGGATATCGGCGTGCAGCTGAGAAACAACCGGTGTTTTTCCACTTTTTCTTACATGGCAAGCCTATCGACTTAACTTCATCTCATCCGAGCTTTGCTAATAAAAGTTGAAGGTGCAATACAACAACTCGGATGTTTGATGATGCATCCAATTATTAGGCGAACAAGTGAGTCAGCTTGCTGTGTGGGTTTCTGCTTATATTTTTCTTCCTAACCATTATGCTAACTTTCGCAACAACTTAAAAGGAAAGTACACCATTATTTTCTAACGCATACTTTCCATAACTGGCACTATAATGACACTGTGAAAACACTACTACAATGAATTGTTAAATAGCCATAAATCTATCTTATGAGAATAGCAAAATGGTTTTACTGAAAGTGGATTAAAAAGGTTCTTAAAACAATTGGATCAAACCCAATAGATTAACATTGCAGTGGTTTGTATTTTAGATTCAGCTGGTTTAAGACTTGAAAGAATACCCATTCAGATGTTCCTATTTTTAAATTCTTCTCTGTCTAGAATGAGCTTTCTTTTGTCCCTTCTTTTGCCTCTGCTGTCTGCCTGCTTGGCTGCTTGAATAGGTTGCCTTTTTGTTTTAAAGAAGCTCAGCTTGGCAGGTACCTCAGTAGCTTTGGCTTTGGAGAGCAAATCGGCGTTTTCACGAGTTAGCAGCGGCTTCGGCGCCAACCTCGCCGGTGACCTCCCACTGCTCGGTGCTGCAATATGGTAAAACTATACAGTATGTACATCACGTAGCGTAATGCTGAAAAAAACAGGCAGGAGGTGAAGGTGAACAAGGAGGACATTTCACTGTAAACAAGCGCGGGTGTTTGTGCCGGGATGACAGGATCAGAGGGGGAAAAAAAGCCAACTTGTATCAGCAGACATTCCTGACACTGCCCCAAAACATGGACTGCTGAGAACAGAAAACAGACTCAAGGGTGTTCGACATCAGTCATTAGGATATATTAAAACTCACACATCCGCTGAAATGTAGTTAAGTATAGTCTAACATTTAAGACAAAATCAATTTCTGTAGCTACACAAACCTGTAAAAAGTGAACCGAACAATTGCTGTGGGAATACGTTACAGAGTAGATTATTTATGATGCTTTGCAAAAGTATTCAACCCAACCAATTGAACATTTTGACCACAGTAGCTTCGAGCTTAAGTATGTGTTATTATAATGTAATGTGACTGACCAACACAATGAATATCAACTGGCTATAGTTCAAGGCTTTGACTAGGTCACAGTATATGAATATGTTTTGACCTAAACCATTCCACATCAGTTTTGGCTGTTTGTTTAGAGTGTTGCCCTGATGGCAGATTGACTTCCACCTTCATCTTCCCATCAACTTTGACTGACATCAGTGTCAATGCTGAAGAGAAGCATTTCCATGGCATGATGCTACCACCATTTATGTAGCAAGAGTGGTGTGTTCATGTTCAGATTGTTTTTTAGGATTTTTTTTAAGAACCTTGCCCTGCTTTAAGTTTTTCCCCAACTTTATCCCTTCCCTGTCTGCTGTGTTCCTTGGTCTTCCTGCTGCCTGTTCACTAATCTTCTCCAACAAACCCCCAAGGCCTTCACGGAACAGAGTATTTATACTGAGATTAAAGTTCATATAGGTGGACTCCAGTAATTGTTCTGGATTTTATTTAAGGGCATCAGAACACAAGTGATTAAATGCCGCACTTCAAAATTCTTTTCATACTCATATTTGCCATGCATCATTTATCTCTCATTTCACAGCCTTACACAATTTTGCTCAGGGTTATCATGTGAAATTTAGAAAGATCTATGAAAAAAGAGGAGTAAAAATACTTTTGCGAAGTACAGTAAAGATCACACACAGTAGATTTTCCTCCCAACATTTAAACTTGCCTTTAGGGAATCATATGTTTGCATGATTTAAGGAATCTTATGGTTTTGTATCCATTTGCAACACAGTATTGGTAAAGGGCACAAAGTGGAGATAACCAGCGGCCCTGTCAATCAAAGAAAACAGACTAAGGAAATGCAGACCATGCCATACATTACAAATGAATAATGCTCTCCTACATTACCTAATCTTAGATTTTTTTTTTTAGAGGTTGTGCTTACAAGAACAAAAAAAAAGTGAAAAGATATCAATATAGGCTGGCCCGCAAATATTCGAGGATTAGTTTGCATCTGAGGATGACTGACAGGTGCGAATGAAAGGATTAAACAATCATGATGTGATGCAAAGTGCTTTATGCACATTCATTTATGCCTCGCGTCCTCCTCGCCTGTCTGGGGATAGCCAAGGCTTTGTTAGATAGGCAGCTGGACGTGGCTTCAGAATGCCAGGATTCCTCTGTAAAGGTTTCAGCATCTTAGCATTTACTTCCACACCAAATAAACAGTTCTTTATCCGCCGGCTTACTGGCTAAAACCGATCATATTGGATGGTGGTCCCTGCAGTGGTTGCTGTTCAACGTGGATACAAACACAGGAAGGATGAACTGAATTCAGCCGTCATCATGCATTGCTTTGCTCTCCAAAGCATTGTTCAAAGTTCTACCCTCAGTTCACACCTGGAAATTGCTTAGCAGATGTGATAAGTGGCTGGCAAGTGTAAAAACAGAGGATTATGGTTTTCATGAACTGCTTGGATTAATAGCTGTGAAGTAATTGTAAGGTGTGATGATCAATCGCTTTTTCAGCTGAATTGGACAGGTTTTCATTCGCATCATCCAGTGATCAAAGCGGATGCTTGAAACTAATTTAAAACAAAATAAATAAGTAATTTCTTGTTCCAATATATAAATTTTTTTTGGTTTAGTGAATGAAAACATTATTAGCAGATGTTTTCATTTTATCAGGTGTAATTATTTATGAAGCTTTCTACAAACAAGTGTGGTATTAAGATCCTTGCTTTTCTCTATTTCCCAAAAATACATGCTGCGCGCACACACCAAAACAACCCACCCTCCCGTTTTAGTTTAGCAACTGTGTACAAAATGTGGTAAAGGAGACAGAGATGAGATAATTCAGTCTCTGAGCCTCCTTGTTTGATATTTCCTAGTAAGACCTGAACTGAAATATGTAAAAGAGGACACAGTTTTTGTTTTCTTTCTTTTCTTTTCTTTTTTTTTTCAATTTTATTTTCAGAGGAATCAAAGACGGTTTCTGCCGACATCGCTCGAGATTTACCACTCAGCTGCCGGCGTCATTACCGCTGCTGCCGCCGCTGGTTTTGTTTCTCGCAGTGCAGTCACACACAAGCATAACATGTCCCAGCATGATTTTAATTGCCAGTGGGACTGTGGCCACTTCAGTGGGAGATGAGTTCTGATGGCTTGTTATGGAAATGAAAGGAGGGAGCAGCTTTGATTTACTGAGCACCGGGCGTAACCCTTTCGTTGCACCTTTCAAAGGGATTTTGCCGTGCAGGCCGAGTCGGGCGAGTCACCTCTGTGACCTGCTGAGCGGACTTTGGGATGCAGAAAGAAGGCTCTGTTGTTTCATAAATCGATGTGTGCTGCAGAAGAGCAGCTGGAACAACAGTTGAAGGAAGATGCTTGTTTTGTTTGCATTGACACTTCTTCCCTAAAATTCTCATTCAGCTCCAAGAAAGAAAACTTAGTTAGTACAGTATTGGCAATAACGATTAGGGTAAAGGTGGATGGCAAGCCAGAAATACCATTAAGGCACTCTCTAAATTTTACTTTTTATGTGCCTCAACTGTTTTGTCTTCTCCCTCTTCTTGTCTCACTCGTCTCTGGTTGTCACTTGTTCATCCCTTTGCTCCCCCCCCTTTTTTTTCTTCTATCTACTCTTCTCTCAATGGCAAACTGACCACTACCACCTCCTCCACCTGTCTGCACACCACACATTTCTGTCAGGAACTTTGTGTGCTTTATGTTCAAGCTTTTTGGGAAATAAAAATGCCAGATGTTGTGAAGTTGTATAGAATACAAAAATGTATGATGGATACAAGTTTGATTTAGTTCTACTGTTCTTTTCTATTGTGTTAAAAAAATTCACAGTATCAAGCATTTGTACTTCCACCTATATGGCCTCAATCTTTATTATATTATAATGGGATTTTATGTGATAGCAAATAGAAAAGGTTAAGAAGTTTCAGGTTTGTTTTTTATACAAATATAAATCTTAAAAGTGTGACATGCATTTGTTTCAGTCCCTCATAAGTAAAGTTTAGTCAGTTACCTTCAGAAGCCACCTAATTTAAGTATTTAAGCATTTATTGCAAACAGGAGAAAAACAACAGAATCCAACAAATATAAATAAATTAGTAAGTTGATTCTTATTAGGCGGTCAGGCAGCTCACTATTGGAAAATCATGGGTGCCAATATCACAGGTGAAGCCTGTAATAACAAAGTCAGTTGAGCTAAATTCAATATATATTTCGCTCTCCTCCTATTTAGCTATGTTTCCAACTCTGACCTTTCACCTGTTCACCACTGGCATGAATGTCAGAAGTGGAAATCTGCTGGAGTTAGACTTTATTCGACAGCTGAATGTTTATAGACCTGCAATGTGTAAACAGTTATATTAAGAAAACATGTGACATCATATAAAAATTGTCTATGTCAAGATGGTAATCACAACTACATGGTTTTATTGACAGCAAGGCAACTGACTACATCTTCTGTTTTAATGAAACACTGGAGCTTTGGCTAATAACTTTACCAGGACATCCTTATCATCCCCCTTTGCACTAAACAAGCATCACCAATTACATTATTAGTTCAGAAAATTAGGACGTTGTCTAATTAGCCAATATTTTTTCAAGGTATGTTTTTTTTTTGCACTTATAATGTTGCATACAGTGATATTTCAATCCTGATAAACTTGTAATATATTATGCAGCCCTAATTCAAAACAGCTGGCTTTTTTCAAAAGTGGCGGGAAATTTGCAGTTTGCCAGCTGCCATTTGTCAGGTTGTCTGGTCAGATGAGGTCAAACCTATATTCATGTTGTTTTAGAATGGTCCAGTCAAAGTCCATAGCTATATTTAACTGAGATCTTCACTGATGCTGTCCATTCAACCTGACTTGAATTTGTGGAGTTTTGTAAAAGATTTCTACATGAGCTAATCTCCTAAAATTCAGATAAAGTTTATTGAAGCGTAATGTGACAAAACGTAGAGGTTCACTTTTACGAGGCACCAGATGTTGTCTCCATTCAAACATTTATTTTTATTTTTTGCTTTGTCTGTCGTTGTCATTGTCATCCTTCTTCACTGCGTCTCATGTCGTACCCTCTCTCTTCAATTTTCTGCACTTTGTTCTTAGTCTTTAAAGATTACAAGGCCTTGTAAATCCAGCCTTGCGCCTTCCTCAGTTATTTGATCTAGATTTAGCAATATGATATTCCCCTCCTCAAAATGATCCTTATTTTAAATGACACAGCTCACTGCTGGGAAAATGAAACCGCTGTAGCTGCCAGTCCCTTTGAATGTCCCTGCGAGTTTATTAAAAGCACCAGCTTCCCGTTCCAACTCAGATCAGTGCAGCTGCACGAGTCCGAGGGAATATTCAAGGACAAAAGTCTACAGTGTAATGCATCAGAATGCCGCGTCATTATCTTTGATGAGAATCACAGTTCATGACAATGAGCCCTCCCTAACATTTCAGCTATGATAGAAGGCTCTTTCTATATTACACATTCCTTTCTCTTTTTTTTTTTTTCCTCAAGGTCTTTTTGGTGTGTAAATACCTCACAGTGTTGGAGAATGTTATGTTGTGCAGGCTATTATCTAAAGCCGACATTGGATTTCAAGGTGTGTAGCACAGGTCTTATTCCGGTGAGCGACCAAGAAGTCCAGCTGAAGGAATATTTTCTTTTTTTTTTTTCTTTCTCTCTGAATGCACTTTTGAAAATGGATTTTACAACTGACACTAAATGCGTCGAGACGGGGAGAGAGACCAAGATGCAGTCAGAATGTAACCAAAGAAAACTTTGACTAAGATGTCAGAAAAGTGACAAGCAAGTTGATGGGAATTCTTCACTGTCACACTCCTCTCAAACCTGAAGAAGAAGGAAAAAAAAAAACAGAGCCATGGAGGCAACATAAACAAACCCGCCCTCAGATAGGGAATGACACAAGGAGTTTTTCTCCCTCCGTGGTAATGGCTGCTGTGTCGAAGCTGGAGATGGGTTTAAATCCCTGACCCGTCAGCTCCTTCGCTTTCAGCGGCCTCGGTGGAACTGCTCCAGATGAAAACGGGGCCAGAGCAGAGACATATGAATGACTGTTTGTTTGGTGGTCAGACACAATCACCAACTGAGTGACCCAGTTAACGGGTAGTCAAAGCGATGCTTAGTTTGATTCATGCATGTTTTTTTTTTTTTTCCATTTTACACTTCCTAAATGTATCTTGTGTTCTCTTTATTTTTTCTCGCAGTGCTTTCAGCCAATATTTATGCTTCAATGGAAAGATAAATGATTTGTAAAAGTGAATGCTAGTGTAATTATTTTTTGCCGCAGATATAATATGAACACACATTTCTTTTGTTTGAATAATTGCCAGAGCGCTTATAAATGGAGGGGATGTGTGTGTGATTCCTCTTTCCTCTTCCTCTCGTCTTTTCTGCTCTGGTCTCCTTGGTTGCGGGTGGAGAGTAATTAGGTTTTCTAGGGGATTGAGGGGGGCTCTTACAATGCTTACCAATGGCAGCAGTCAGGCAGGCTAGTGCTGGCAGGGCAGAAAGGACAGAGGGCTGTGCAGGAGCCTGGCACTGCTAAACCTGATGCTGACTGACAGTAATGAGGACAGCCTGCTAGCCAGGATAGAGAGGAGAGAGCACAGGAGAGGAGGGCATGGCCCTTCACTGCGCCTCTCAAGACTTCTTATCAATGGATGTGCATACACAGACACATGTACAAGACAAACAAACACAAACAAACACGAGTTCAGCATTTACATGAATGTAAAGCACAGCGAGCGCGTCACAGGGATTTTGCCGTTTGCCTTTAGTTATTAACCTCATAAAAGAAATGGAAAAACAACACCCGGCGTGACTCAATCCAGAGAAATAACCGCTGCACTGCAAAGGTTATTCAGTTTAAAAAAACATTACGGTTTCAGATGGAACAGCAACTTTTGTCTTCTGGGAGAAAGCTTTTGACTTACACAAAGGAAGCATGTTATAATGTTACCACCTTTGAGGTGGAAATTACACTGTTTACACCAGGGGTTGTACCTGATATTGATCATTTAAGACCAAGCATCTGTCGATACGGAGTCTCAGTCCAATATTTGTACTTTCCCAGACTACACACTATAAAGAGCTATTAAAGTCAGTGCCAGTGTCTCAGGTTTTTGCCTTAGTCCTAAGTTGATGCTATAAAGAACCAGCTGACAACTGGTTTGATGTTCCAAAGCCAGGGACTTTCCCCTGTGCCACGTCATTACATCCCTTTAAAGGTCTCTTCAAACAGATTAGGTGAATTTCTCAGCAGTATTCAGAATAATTTTATTTCCAATATAATTAGATTGTTTCTGTGTTTAATTGCTGTTTCACTGTTTATCAAAGCCATTAAATAACACAAATTAGAAATGATGAACCTTGTAGATTTGGTGCGACCTAGCTAGACAAGAACTTTAGACGGCAGTTGGTAGTTGCACTTAATTGTCTAAAATGTGCATTTTATCACATACATCCTTCACGTAATAAAAGAAAATTATTTTCTGAAAATTGGGACTCTGATCCCCATCATGGTCAAGTGAGTAATAAAAATATGACAGATGCAGATTACCACTGAACAATCGCGAATATCGGTATGCTGACAAATATTATTTATCAAATTTACATTTGCCGATGGAATACACCTAATTACATACTGAAAAAAAAAAGTCTTGCACAAAAAACCACAGAAGTACAAAATGGTGTGTGGAACCCTTTTGAACTATTGTATCTAGTCAGGTTGGTAATTCAGTCTTTTTCTTCTGCGATGCTTAAAGCTCCTTTTGTGAGGAAAGGAGACAATAGATGTCTTAATTGGTAGCTAAAATTGATATTTGATCAAAATTGGATGGACATTCTTTTAATCATGCATTATTAGTGCTGAGAAGCGTTTTTCAGGATATAAAAGTAATAAAAAATGCTTTGCAACTTTTCCATAAATCCTACAATGCAACATTTGTATTTTTTTTTTTTTTTGCTCTTACAGCATAAATGAGAAAAAGATTGTCTCCATTTGGTTGTTAGTATTTGATTTTTAGTGCTCTCTCATCACAGCAGTGTCACGAACTAAGTGGCTCTGGTCATCACAAACTAGCAGTGACACTGACCTTGGGCCCTCTTCAGCTGTAGCACTCTTCTAAATTAGCCGCTGCAATAATGTGATAGGTGGATTCCCCAGTCTGATCTGTTTTTTTTTTTTTTTTTCTTCCAATCTCTTCAAGTCTGCACCAATCCAGGGTGAAAAACAAAGATTGTCAGAGAGGCGGAGGCGCACTTAACTTTGAAAGTCATCACTTCAGGGAGCTGTTTTGGCAGCTCGAGAGGCTGATGAGGAATGCATTTCTAATTTTTCAACATTGACCTTTTTTCAGTCTGTGTTTGATTGGAATGTAGGAAATAAATAAAAAGATATGCCTTGTTCAGTTAGGATGATGAGCTCCATGGTGTGGTCAAAGGCGTCCTCCTGCTGTCAAGTTTTTCTTTTGCATTGTTTCCTTATATTACTCTTTCTTCTACTCTGTTCTCAAATATGCCGTTTGAAACTGACACAACAAAGAGTGAGATATGGCCAACATCACATCAAATGACTTTGGATTCATTCAAATGTGTAGAGTTAGCTACACAGAAAATACTGTGTAGTATTTTCACAGTAATACTACACACCAAATTGCACCAAATTAATTAGATGATTTGGTACATCTAATTAATGCACCAAATCAGCATTAATTAGATAAAATTTTTCCATCAGGTTTCATGCACCCTCATCGAAGTAAAAGAGAGAAAGAAAAGTCTTTTTAATTTTTTTTAACCTTTTTGTGTAAAACAATTTTAAAACATTCAACCATTTTTGCGTAAAAATGTTTTAGATGTTCTTCATTTTAGCCCGTATGCCTTGGTTTATTATTTCTCTTTATTGGTTTATTATTTCTCCTTGTTACAACTCAAATAAGGCCTCTTTAGTTTTTCAAATATCTGCATAATTTGATATTTTATGGTATATGCGGTACGACTATCCTTTAAATGTTTAGATATTTTTGTAAGTGGGGCCAAAACAAGCCAGATTCCACAAACTGTATGAAATTCAGAGTTTGAATTTCCCTTCCAAACTGTTGAAGGAGGCAGAGTGATGTTGTGTTTGACCACAACATCATTGCGGTCAAACAACTGAAGCCTCAGTGCTTTATTATACAGCACCTAAACTGGATTACTGGATAGACATAGATTTTGCTTTTAAATGAAATTTTTGGGGATTTGAAATGGGGCATTGTATGGCTTCAGTTGCACAATTGGTGCAGGGCTACATATTAGTTTTCCGAAACATACACAATGGAATGTTGTGTATGTTAACATGAAAAAAATGAAAACAACAATAATAATAATAATAATAATAATACAGACCTTTGGGCACTTAAATAACTTAAAATCAACATTATATGTAGGAGAAAACATAAGATACAGAAACCCTTCACTGTGAGTTTGACAATGAGGAACAGCAAAAACAAAAACAAGTCTATGATTTTAACTAAAATGTGCAGATTCATCATACTGTGATGATTTAAAAATGTCTGCCGGAGCTCAAGCCATAGCAGACTAATCTGAGTCTGGGACTGCAAAGTCTGGAAGGCACCAAAAAGACAAAGGTTTTACAACATAACTATACAGATTTGCGCCCAAAAGAAACTACCTGAAGGAATATTGATGCATCTGCATCAATATTTTACTGTCCCGAAAGCAAAAACACAGCAACCACAGCGGGACTATTTGCAGTGGCCATAATGGGACCTTTTTCCGCAACATCACGAACCAAAAGAATGTGCAGAAAATGAAACAAACTGCTACCCACCATATTGCATTTTCTATCCTCTCAGCATTCCTGTCTGGGTTGCTTTCTTCCTCATTTTCTTCCTCAGATCTTCTTCAGCAGATTCTGCACTCTGTATCACGGGTTCAAAGTGGTACAGCTGGATGGGTTTTATATTTAGTTCTGTAGCGAAATCCGATTCAGTGTCAGAGACGGACATGCTAGCAGCCAGATAGTTTGTCCACAGTGATGTCACATAGCAACAGCTGTCTATCTTAGATAAAAGAATTCTAATTTTCAGCTCTGCTTCATAGCACCGTTTAGTAGGTGGAAAGTTGTGGTTGGTACTATTTTTTCTTTACAATTTTAAATAATTTGAATCTGAATTGCAAAATACATAAAATACCAGTTTTTTTTTTTTTAAAAAAAAGCTTTTTTCCTGTTCCTTTAACCTTTAAAAAGATGCATTGAAGTGTGTAGCTGTAACGTGACAATATGTAGAAAGCATCAAGGCATATTTTTCCAGGTCTTCTCTATTCTAATATTAAACAGCAGCTCCAACTGTTACAGAGCTGATTTAAATTGTGTTGTTTCTAAATTGGCTTGGTCTTTTACTTGTTCAACATTAGCATTTAAACAGCCAATAAATACAGCATCTTTTTAGTTTGTTTCTAAGTGTAAAATTACAGCCTGACTGTAATCATTAATGTGATGGATGTGTCTGTCTGATTGGAAGATTGCCTGACCAACTCACCCAAGTGTTTTCACCATGATTGGAACCAGTTGTCATTTGCAGGGTTAGATATTGGAATCCCACCTGCCAGACCGCTCTTTCTCACTTTGACGACGTGTGACAGTTTATATCTGTGTTTTTCGTGTGCTGTCCTGAATCTTTTGTTTTTGAGTTTTCTGGGGCACCAGCCCCTCTGATTACGATATTCTTTCAGCTCGACAAACCTGTCAGGTTGATAGTTGTGCCTGTGTTGGCAGCGTGTTTAGTGGCAATGGTACAAAAAGCTTTTTGTTGCCCTCGTCTTATAGAACATCTCTTTCCTGGATCATCCATACTATAAATCTCAATTGCTTGGCTGTACTTTTGATGATTGGTTTGCAATTACCTGGTTCAGAATTTCCACTATCGTCAAACTAACTCTGTCCTATAAAAATGCCAAAGCTGGAATCAAGGAATACAACAGATTTTTCCCTCATAACGTGAAATATGGTCAAATTTAGCAGCATAATAAGATCTTGTGATGTTTCAACACCATCAAAGTAAAAGCTGCAATGCAAAGTGCTATCCAGTTGTTGTCAGCATATGACTTTCTCTGGTGAAGTAGGTGTAAGCTATTAGCATGAGCCTGGGAACTAAATATGACATGCTGTATCTTTAGTTTGAATTGAGAGGAGAGAGAGTTCTCGAGTTGCCCTCCTTTTGGTGACAGAGTTGATTTAAAAAAAAAAAAAGAAAAGAACTTCTTGCTCGGCAAGCCAATAACACTGTGTCACAAAAGGCTGTAAAATCTTTCACAGTTTTTTAGTTCACTTATTTGGCAGTGTTTTGTTTAAAAGAGAAATATAAAATAGGGATAGAGTTACAGACAAGACACAGACCTGTTGTCAACATTTTGGGAATACAGTAAACATACAAATACTTTTAAAACTGCATACAACTGTCTATTTTAGTAGTTCAACTTTCAAATACGCCCTAATAAGAACCAATATTAAATTGTCTAAGCACTACCACAGAAACTGATATCTACAGTCTTGTCTAGTGCTACAGTCAATCATTTTAAAATGTTTCATTAAGATCTTACTTAGTTCTTTTGCAAACTGTCATCTGAGTTTTAATGTTGGCTTTTAAGTCCTGGATGAACTCGTTCTACTGTCGATGTCGACTCTCACCAGCTTCAGCCAACGTCACTAGAAGGTTTTCTAGGTTTGATAAACACATTTTGCACCAAAATAATCATATCTTGGGCACAGAGTACTTTTGTCACAGTTTCATTGTAGTCTGGATTTTAGATACCGGTACTTAAAAAAATTATATAAAAAAACTTTTTTTCATGATGAGCGTTTTAAAAGGATTCATAATTTCTGAAGTCTTTCTTCGTGAAGCAAAATCGACTTTAAGAATCACACATTGATTTCTATCCATGTGCAGCATATTTGTGATTTCCACCTGATGCGGGAGCTGTTGAAAGGCTACTGCTATATTCGTGCTTTGCCAAGGCAGTGCTTAATAGCTCCCAAATGGCCCCAGTGGCAGAAAATCTGCATGGTATTGTTAGGTGGTAGAGGAGCCGGCTAGATTCAGTGGGCTGATTTATAACAAAGCAAAAGCAGGAAGAATATGCAGCAGCACATGCTGTCAGGCATGCAGCTGCACATTTATGGTGAAGACCCTCACCTGCCTTATTCTATGCAATCACACGCAATGGGGTCTTGTCACTCACTGCTGCAACAATGAACTATTTATAACATTCTAGAACTTTTTGCTATCTGCGCCTAGCTTAAGTCGTGTGTTTATTTTCATATGATGATATGACATCTGTAACAGCTTGTCACATTTCGCTGCTAAAAAATAAATGTTGTGCTTGTGTTGAACACGACTCTGCAATTCTGAATTACTGCATCTAAGTCAGAGTGCTAAAGAGCTTAGCTGTTCCTCTACATAATGCCTCAGTCCTCAGCTGTGACCTTTCTCTTCCGCACATCATTCACGATTATACTGCTGACATGTTGGCTCATGCCAATAATTTTTCATTGGACGCACTGTCAGACACATCATATTTTATCATCTGGATAAATTTGTGTTGTGTTTTTCATGTGGGCTCGCCATAATTTGTATTTGTCTGTTTATGTGTCTGTCCTAGAGATTAGATTTTTTTTTGCATTCAATTCGGCTTGGAAAAGAATTCACAAGCAAACACAATCTGGCACCAGTGGGGGGGGAATACTGGCACGTGGTGGTAAAGTAAACAATATCAAACAATGACAAGAAAAGAAACAACTGTTAAAATAGAGCTGGTGTCTGTGAGTGTGTAAAACTACTCATTAAAGAGTGAGTTGGAACAAAAGCGACGCATCTTTGTGTACCATGTAAGCGCTGCATCACAAAGCAACAATAAAATGCTACAATAAGGCCACGCATTTACATTCAAACTATTCTGACTCTTAATTATAGGTATTACTCAATTTGGATGAGCAGCTTTTCAGTTTTGATTTTACCAGTGGCGAATTATGACTCAAAATTAGCACCTTTCATGCTTAACATAGCAGCAGTGGCTTAACACAAAGCTCACAAAACAGATATATTCATGTTTGAGTGCTTTGGTGGCGATAGCACTGAGGAATAAGATGTGATGTGTACTAAACTTGGCTTTTTAAAAACAAAGCAGAAAGTCATTGTTCTGGGGAACACACCAGGGATGTATCTGAGCATTTATTGAAGAGGTGAGAATTAGGCATCGACCTGTTACCAAGTTCAAGGTTTTAAATAGTTTTTTCCTTAGAAAGGGAGGCAGTGACAAGAGGTTTGTTTAGATGCATGGAGCATATATTCCCTTCTCTTGTCATTTTGTCCACACTGCTGGTCAGCTGGCTGAAAGGATGGCACACTTCTTCATTTGGTTAAAGAAGCAGAGATGGTTATTTTCTTTTAAATTCAAGCAATTAGATTATGTTATGCATTCTTGATATACACTGTGATGTATATACTGAGTCATTTTTACTCAAAGAATCTCATAGTGGCCCATGCTGGGTTATGGTAGACCTACAACATGTAATTGTAGATCATGTTGCCAATATTAGCAGAAGCAGTGATTTTTTTTGTTTTTTGCAAAATTCTGTTTATCAGCTCATGTAACATTTCTCACTGTTTTCACAGAAGACTAAACAATAACATAATTATCTTTCACATCTACTCATAAATCACACATTGACAAAAGTCTGAGTCCCTTCGAATAAGTGACCTTGTTATTTAACTCACTTTCATTTACTCTGACAGCACCACCCACTCCAGTCAGCGCAAAGGCTAGCCCCTGATTTTTAATTAAAATGTTTTAGGTAGCATTTGAATGTTTTTTTTTCCCTTGGTTAATTGATGCCATGACATAACCAAGGCAATTATTGCTCATTTTCCATTCTTGTAAAAGAATTTGAGGTAACAGACTTGATTTATTGTGCCAACAGTTGGATGAAGGTAAAACAAATTCCTCATTAAACTTGGTAAACTTCCCAGCAGCACCTTTTTTTTTTAGGTTTCTGTATTTGTTGTTTACAGCTTCACTGTCTTTCACTGTTCAGGTGGTTTTTACAGGGCAATGTTTTCTGCCCTTCATTTAGACTGAAACTGCCTGTGCCTCACGGTGGGCAACGTTTTGCCTTCAAATGGAACTGGAGATTCTAATTTGATTGAGTGTGATTGACGCCGGCTCCAACCGCATCAGCTGGTAATTTATTCCTTCTTATCCAGCTTCTTTTGCAGCTGCGCTGCAGGTGTGCCACCACTCCTCCGACGTCCTCGGTCGCAAAACAACCAGAAAATGTGTTTCTCGCACCTAGTCGGCTCTACATGTGGTATACACAGCAGTGCCATGACTGTGGACCGTCGTTGCTGCTTTTTTACCTCGACTCATTAAAAGAAGATCCCCTGTGACACCCTGCTGGAAAAGGCAGAAAAAAATAAAAACCAAAACAATTCCCCACATATGAAAAAATTGTATATTTCTTCTCCCTGTTCTGCTAGCTGAGGGTGTGAAATAATCAGAAGTCGGACACAAGCAGGTCAAGTCCAGCTTGTAGCAGTTATGGTGTGACTTGATTTCTTCTCGTGTTATCATACAATAATGAAAAGTGTTGACAGATTCATTTCCTTGCTGCTACTGCCTAAGAACATTTTGTGATTTCTAATTGATAGCTACATGCAGCAATTTTACAGCAGTCGGAGATTTTATTGCATTTTTAATTAGGCCAACTTTGACCTTCTGTTCTCTTTGCATTTATATTGCTCCAAATTATTTCCCCCTTCTTTCCTCATTAACTTGTGCTAAATGAATACCAGCATTTGCAACACATTAATCCATATATGCACTACATGAATTATTGTGACATTTTGAGGGTTAGCGTGTTTGATCACACATAATTAAATAATCTTTGAATGGGATATCCCTAACACTTGCAAGCTAAAAAAAACAACAAATATAAGCAAGTAGCCCAAGGAAAGGCAGTTTGTAACAACCACTTAGTTGACTAATTGACTAAGGGAGATACTCCTTACATACGTCATTAGGGAATACAGGTGTGTGATGACTCTCCACTTGGATAAATCCTTCAAATAGAACTAGTTAATCTCCCATGTAATACTGAGCAGATGTGCGTATTGGTAAATGAATAAGTGCAGATGAATCTACATTCGCAAGGTGTTCGGCTTTTGTTTGGACATCATCCACCGAATGTTAACGTTGTTTGCCAACACGCTGCCCTGTGCAGTCCTCACCAGCCAAAGAAAGCTTCAACCTTTGATTCTCCAGCAAATAATTGCAACATTTGTGTGATTTCAAGCTGAAACAATGTTCAAGATAGTGGCAGTGTTTTTTTTCTTTAAGAATGTTGCTGTGGGCTGCTTTGTGCTTTAAAGAATTTGCATCCTATGAAAATCTTCCATCCTAACAAGGACAATTTCATTGCAATCATTTTAGGAGAAGTGGGTGAAGGAGCTGAGTTGGCGAGTGTCAAGATTCCATTGATTGCAAATAAAAGACGGCAAAAAAAGCAGATAAAGGAGGCAAAGCGGCTCTCTCCGTAAAGCACTTTATATTTGATATAAAAAATAAATAATAAATTCTCTCCTGCTAGAATTTCACCTGTGGTTTGCATTTGAATATCAGACCAAAGTCGGTAAACCTATGTTGGCCCTTCTGTTTTCAAGCTAAACAAAGTGTCAACCTCAAGATGTTTCTCTTTTGACCTCAACTGTCAGAGGAAAACGGTGTACATCTGCGAATAATTCGAGCAGAAAATAAGTAATACTGCGTGTGCTCCCTGAATAATTTTTAAAGCAAGCAGGGAGGTAGTTTTAAAGTTTGTTCACGGGGAATGCAGAGATTTGAAAAGCCGCAAGCCGTGAAGTAATTAATTTGCATAATGTTGACAGGACTTCTGGAAGAAAAAAAAACACCTACAATACCAAACATCTATGAATGCATTAAAAATCACTTGTGGAACAGAACTCATTAAAATCATTGGCAATAATAATATCAATGTGTTTGAACTTATTGAGTCCAAAGTGGACTGTTATTAGACATGAAGTGGAAATTCATAAAATGAAAAGCTTCTTTTGACCTTAATTCTGCTTTTCTGTTGGGGGAAGCCTGTTTGTGCTTTCATCTCTGCATGTCTATGTGAATGAATTTGTCTTTTTGTTTCATTTTTCAAGCTTTTTCCAGTATTAAGCTCTTTATCTGCTTGGTTGCATTTATAACTGTAACACTATTTAATTTCCTTACCTCTTTAATTGAAATTCACATCTCTTTCTCCTCATGTGTCTTCCTGCGTTGGACGTTTCGTGCGTGTATTTTGCGAGAGTGTGTGTGGGAAGTGTGTGTGCGGATATTAACGAAAATGTATTTTCATCCTGAAAGTGGCAAGTGATGGACAGGATCTCCCAGACAATGCCCCCTCTCTCCACCCTCAGTCTTTTTGCTGCTGCACCTGTCTTTTAGATACCGTTCAACCTTGTCTCTGTCTTTTGCACTCTCTATTCCCAAGTCCCTCTTTTCCCTGGATTGCCTCAGCTTGATAAATCTGATGCTAAATTTAGAGACATATTTTTCAAAGTCAAAGGGACTAGAAAGAGAGAGGTCCGCAGACAAAAAAAATGGCCTCCCTAATTCATGTTTATCATCTTTTATTTATCTCCTTGATGAACAGGAAGTCGTCACAGAAATTTCCTTCTGTCTTTTGTCTCTCTGCCGCCGCTGTAACTTTTTCCTGTTCTCCAATTAAATGTCACTGGCCACATTCTCGTCTCAAGAGGGCCGCATTTAAACCGACTGCGTGAACAGCTGACATCGTTCAGCTCAGAGGGGTTATGCTTTATAAAATTAAGGCTTGTTGAGATTCAAATGGAATATCATTGCCATTGAAATTACAGCTGCAAAATGTGCTGTCATTGAGTGCGGCCTTCATTACTTTCCCCTTATTTCCTGGAATTCTTTGTTAGACCTAACATCGTTTGATTACAATATGGCACCCACAAGACAGAAATTATGCGTGCTCGTGCTGGAGTGGTTTCAGCTGCACCTTACAAGCTTGGCTCATCTCATTTTTATGAAGCCTTATTAGCCACAGGCTAACACATTAGCAAATAAAAGCAATAAACCACAGCAATGAACAAATAAAAAAGCCTGTTATCCGAAGCACTCTAACACTGCAACACACACGTATCTATTTATCCACGCTTTAAAGGAGCATTTTTTAGCTCTGGAGATTAGGCAGAAATCTTTACTGAACTGGAGAAGTGTCAAAACAGGGTTGCCTTGTAAAAGGAAAGCACAGCAGAGAATGCAATAGGAGTGAGAAATATTTGTAAAATATTTCGCATTGGTCACAATGTGTTTGGTCAATGAATCACTATTTTGTGACAAGATGAACAAAGAACAAAGCACACTGCAGAAACTGCTGGGCTAGAAGCAACACATTTTGGTTCATATTTTACTAATATTCCTGTCGCACTGAGTGTCTACCTTTCTTTCAAGTGTTGTAGTAAAGCATGATGGGATAGGAAAATATTTCTCTTGCCCTGCGTTACTATGCAGTTGACACTGTAGTATACACAATTAGATCAACAGATAGGCCATGGTGACTTTGATTTGTTTGGACATGTCAGAAAATCCACATGAGCACTGCAGCTCTCACATGTATGCTGTGCACCATGTTATGTGTCTCTCAAATACCACAGCACTGACAAAATAACACCACTACTTAATCTGACACTCTGCTATACTGTCTGTGCAGGTTCACTCACCTTGGCTTGCTGGATGTTTGGAACTGAAAGTGAGGCTGACCATTTGACCTAGTTTCTAATTAATTTGGCTAATAACTATCTGACCAACCAGGGGCACTTATAGAGCATTGAAATGTAGTTCCCAGACAGCCTCTTTATCATTAAATGTGACAAAAACAGAACAAAACTCTGGTGTTACGGCTAAAGTGACGTCCTCCATCCGGATACAGCAGAATAGTGTAAATTCCACACCACTGATTCCAATATACTTATACTACTTAGATTAAAGCAAATCAAGAGATGAGCATCCTTCAGAGATGTGACAGGACAGGATGCTCAAAAAAATCGATTTAATAATGCTCATGTGGGGAACGCCACAAATAGCGAAGAGCTTACAAAGCACACATCATCAATATTCACAAGGCAGAATGGGCCTTCCTGGATATTGGAAAGGCTGTAATTGAAATGTAATTTTTTTTACCTGGTTTTGTAGATATACATATGACTACATAAAAGAATACACATCTTCTTCATTGTAGTTGAGGTAATGCCTTGGGCTGACGACCACTTATTCTCTCTCATTCTCCTTGTCCTTTGTGTTTTCTCACTGTTTCTGTCTGCTTTTCTAACTTTCTTATCTACCTTTTTCCAGCATCACTCTTCCTTTATCCTCCTCTGTGTAGCTGCACCTAGCCCTCTTGTTTATATTGAAAATGAAGGGTGGAATATTGTCCTCCTGTGCAACACAAGTGGCGTCCTGCCGTGGCTCTCCATCAAACTGTACAGCACTTTTATTTATTTTTTTTTAAAGGACAGAGTGTAATTAGTTTGCCATTTGGATTCACTCTGCAATTATCTACTAGATTGTGGAACATTCAGGTTTAAGTAAACAGTGTCAGTGCTTAGTGGAATTAAGCCCTGTAGGTACAGTAAAATACAGAAAAAACATTTCCTAGGACCTAAAACATATCTCAAGATTGTGTAATATAAGTTTCCTCATTGGCACTAATTGTGTACAATGTGTATAGCGTGCCCATACAAGTCTAGGCAGTATACTTACTGACTTTTAAAAAAACATCTTATTGTTGTATCATCTTCATATTGTAAATGTTGCTTACACCAGATGATTAACCAGGGGGAGAAAAAAGTAAATATCACAAATCTAAACAAAACCTTACAGAATTAGTGGAAGACTTGGATACGGCTCATGTTCTCAAGTGTTTTGTAACAAAGAACGCATCCTTAATCGTAGTAACTCGGTGTGAGGTACACCTTTAGGAAGACCGCTTAAAAACTCTGCCTTGTACTTGCCGCCTGACATTTCCCAGTCTTTGATCGATGAGCTTGCCAGTAGCTCCTTCACTCTTTCTCTCTCTGTCGCCGAGAACTCTACAAGATGGTGAAGTTGGTGCCTCCTCAAGCGGGATTATGAGCACAACTCCTCTCCTTTTGTGAGGACACTGAAATGTACCGAGCAGTGGTGGAATCTCAAGGAGAAGCAATTCAAAGCAGAATAACTATAAATCCTCACTAGGAGAAGAAATTTACATCGGATTACAGTACACCACAACACTGCATTACAGCAACAGGTGTGTTCACACTTAGGCTATCACTGATTACATTGAATATGCAAATCCAGAGCTGATGCATGATTGTAGAGCAGCAAACGCAAGTTTCTGTTTAATGGTATCAAGATGCCGTTGTCTCTGATTTGCATTCTTGCCATCTTGTGCTGCACTAATGAAACATAGATAACAGTGTAGCACAGTCTTTTTCACTTCATGATAATGTGCCACATTATCATTGTAAAGTCCACTGCAACTCTCACCATGTAAGATATGCAGAAGACGTATTCATCATTACAAGATCTTGCTTTGAATTTGTTGTTTAGGTATTCCTTAGGTCATCTATTATTTTGTCATAATTTTCTCCTAAATTTCTGGGTTAGACCATTTTTAATGTATGAAGGGTTTATAAATTAGCTGAGTAATGTAGTTTGTGTATAACACTATATATATATACAGTTTATGTCACTATAATTACTTTATTTATTAATTGTAATTCACAAAGTTTAAGCCACTGCTATCAGGAAATACTAAAACAATTATGTAAATCTTACTTTGAGTTAACTTCTGTTGGTTGATCAATTTCCCTCATTTACAATAAAGACAAATTTGTCCGTGGAGATATTTCCAACTGCCAAAAACACAGTCACAGTAAAATTTATAATATTCTGCATAATAAGTGTGTTAAAGAAATAGTGGCCAATCCTGATTCGAAGGTTCCTATAAGGTCTTGCCTGCTGATTCCCATTTAGACTTATCCTATTTTTTTTGTTACATAAGAAATTAAAGACATCAGCAAGGAAATATGTGTGTTGCAGGTTATTTGGTAGAGATGGTAATATTTAAATTTGACATAAAAGAAGCAAATTACAAATTTGTTTCCTAATATCCATTAACATATCTGTCCCCAATGTTGGTCTGATTTGAACAAATGTCAAAAAAGTACACCCCATTGGTTGACACATTTATAGACCAAAAATGGTGCAAGTAAAAAAATATAAATTAAGTTATTCAGTTTCTTAGCTGCTGCTCAAGAAAATACTAGCAGACGTGCATCTCTATTAAAAATCCAAGCTAATGTTAGTGAGTGTTCATTTGATATATTATCTTACAATAAAAGATAATATGCTTGCAGATAACCACATAATTAGATGAATTGCATTATTTCAGCAGATAATTATTTTATGTTGTCTTTTTTGAATAAAAGCAGTTGGTTAAATGTAATTTTATTTTTGTAAATATTGTGATACTGTGGTATTTTTACTCAAGGTTATTAAAACATGGGAATCTCATAGGGCCTTGTCCCTTGTTAATAACAGGTGCTGTTTAGCTTGACACAGCCTGCTTGTGACGCTTGTGATTGGTCAGAGGATGTTAAACTGGCATTAAATTGCTCATGCCATCCTTCCAGGATTTAAAACCACAGCCCTCTCACTGAATTCCATTGCTGAGAACAAACTGCACTCGACTCTGAATAACTTTATTGTATTTTACAATATTTACGCTCAATTATCCAACATCAACCAACTAATTAAGCCCAGATGCAAATACAATAGACCAAACGCACTTTGAGTCTGTCTCTCACAACTTCTCCTACGCACAAGTCCCAAAAGCTCTGTGCTCAAGATTTGGATCCTATTGAAATAGACAAAATCATAACTGGGTTAAATTTTCTGTCTTTTTAAAAAAAAAAAATCAGTTTTCTCTTTCTAACAGTTGGCTGTTTTCCCATCTATTACGGCAATTGAAACAGCACATTGGGGTGTGTGTGTGGAGGGGGTCACCCTTTTTAAAATCTTTTTTAGAAAATGAGCAAGTACTGCCTTGCTTGCTTAAAATCTTGCCTTGCTTGTTAAGTTTTCCTAAGATAAGAATTATTAAAACTTAGGCAATTTCTAAGCTCAAAGCAGGGCACCAGCACACTCAAAAGCTGCATCAGCCATTTTAGTCTCTCTTCTATGGAAGACTAAAATGGATGTCACATTGTTCAAGAAAATACACACCTATGTGAAAATAAGTAATGTGCATGGCCTACGGTGCTACTTTGCAAGTTGTGCAACTTACATTTGGAGGGCTGTCTGGGACACGGGTTAAACAAGACACAGCTAGTACAACAACAACAGGTTATAGGAATAAGCATACCACTCGTGTAAAAATGTCTAGTGAACCCTGATCCAATATAACGAATGGGATCAGGACATAACTAATTAAATTCGGTAAAAATAGATTGACGGTTGCAAAAAAATAAGAAAAAGAAGAAACAAAGCTTAACATTTTCTGTTGATATCAGATAAGCTTCTCTGTGAACATAAAAACTGGGAGCGTCGTATTTACAGGTGAAAAAAATTCCATTTCCTGGTGATGACATAAAATGATAATTGCAGCATCGTAAGTAGTTCGCATTATGTATTTCTGTACGTGCAATATCTGACATCTTTAGCCAGAATGTGACCCAATTAAAACCTTGGAGGAAATTATGCCCACATACTGTGAAGCAGAAAGCAGCAGGTGGAAGACAGAGTGCATTATGGAAATTTACCCAGAATAAAACCATGACCTAAATTTAAACTTCATCCCCGGAAATGTAGTTCAATCTTTCTGTGAAAGAAATAAATAAGAATTGGCAACACTATAATGGCAAGTTGGTTTAACGAAAAACAAAGGACTTCTTTCTCTGAAATGGTCAGAGAATCAAAATGAGAAACCAGCTTTGGAATGCAGTAAACAGCACCTTTGGCCTGCACTACAGACAAAAGGACAGAAAGTTTCCTTTTCTTTTTCCCCCCCCCTTGTTTGTGAAATATTGTTTTTGAAACTCGGGAAGAAGGAAGCAGCTGAGAAAGCAAGGACAGCGTATTTCTTTTAAGGTCCTGGGTGGGTCTTGGGGCCTCAGGGTTGAAATGGGAGGGCAAATAGGGGAAGTAAATGCCAGCACCCTGCCGAGTAACAGCCACGGAGACCTTTTGACTCGGTTGCCATGTTACTGACCCTTTGGTTGCAGGTATCCTTTCCCTCAGACTCTTAGATAGATGGGGGGATTCTTGTGATATGAGGAGGAGGAAAGCAATAGAAGCAAAGTTCCTTTTTTTTATCTCAGCACTGAGGGTGTACAGAGGTGGAGAATAGGCTGGTGTGTGGACCAGGTGGTGGTCAGAATTTCTGCCTTGTACCTGTCTTTCCATTATGTGCCTGAAGGGATAACAAGATTGCAGGAACTGAAACCAAGCACAGCTCTCCCTCGAGGGCCTTTTCCTGCATGAACAAACATCCCGTTGGGGGACTGAATGTCATATTTATATAAAGTGGATTGACTTTAAAAGATAAGATTGTGACATTAAATTTTTTTTAACTTTTTTTTAATCAGTTCTTAATTCTAAAACTCTGTTCTTTTGGTTTGAGTCCAGTCTGGAAGACTGAGGTGAGCTGTACGCAGGTTTCCGAGTGATGGAGAAAAACCCCCAAAGGGAATTGTGGGAAGACACCCATGGGTATTTCTTGACTGACTTGTGAAGACACATGGGTAAATGGTGACCATACGGGCAGATTTCAAGAGACTTAGTCTTAAAGGTTCGGTTAACATGACCAGATAGCAACACTGAGTTAAATAAAGATCAGCTTTTGAACTGGGTTCTTAGACTGTCTAGAAAAGTCTGAAATTTCTCTGTATTCCAAGCCTAGATATACTTTATTCTCTGTCTAAAAGTTTTATTTTTTATCTTTCTTTTGCCCTTCCTTGAGTTCTTCCTCCTTACCTCTTTTGTTCCCTTTTTATTCCTAACTTCTTTCTCCATTGTGTCCTGACCTTTTCCCTTTCGTCCTTTGTTCTTTCCATTTTTTCTTGCATCTTTTCTTCCTACTTTCCTTTCTTCTGTTCCTCTTTTCATCCATGCGTCCTTGTTGTTTAAGTGTAGTAACTCTTTTCATCTTCGTCAATCTTTTAGCTCCTTTAATATTTCAGTGTGCCTATCCACTAAATGTCAAGCAGCATGGGGACACTTGGCTATTTAAAATGTTTAAGCTGCAAGTGTTATTTACACTAGTGTTGACAAACGGTATAAGAGCAAATGTTGTAGATGAATATTGATGGGAACAGAGCAAATATGTTTCGGATCGGCTGTCGCATCTTTAAAAAATGGACCAAGTCTTTCATCACTTCCTGAAAGCAAATACTAATTTCAGCTTCTTTCCGTGTGTAGGTTACCCCATCACCAAAGTAACCTCTTAGTTTTGTTGTGTTTGTCCACCGGTTGGAGGCAAATAACAAAATATTTAGATAAAACTTCACAAACGCAATGAAGAAATAGAGGCCCTCGGGGGTACACATCTTACCTCAATTCCACTCCTGTCAGGTAGACACAGAGCTGAGGGCTATGTGCTGCAACCGAAAAGGAAAGCTATAAAAACAGGCAGAGAAACAACAAACAAAAAGAAATGAACAAGTGAGAGAAAAAATAGAAAGACATGTATTTTAGTGTTCAGAGAAGGTAATTTATTTTTCTTTCAACCTGAACATTCTGTGGAAAGTGTCATATATATCAAAAAATGAATGTATCTTGATAATACAAATGCAATAAAATGTTTTTAGATGCCTCAATCAGGAGTTTTTGTTCCTAACAATAGTGATCTAAATCATTCGAGAACAGGCATTTTCAGAGACCACAACTCAGTTGGGTATATCATTAAAATCAAAGCTATATCTTTAAAAACTCGGCAGCCTTTAAGTGGAACAAAATGAAATACTACAGTTTTTTTGGTAATACATGCCCTACATAACCGGAGTGTGACAGCTTCCCATTTACTCACCAATGAATTTCCAGATAGTGATTAGCCTTATGTTTCTAAACATCCTCTTTACATACAGCTACAGTCTTCAAAAAAAAGAAGCGTTGCACCTGCAGTTTTAACATGGAGGTGTTTAGTTAAGTGCTAATGCTATTGCTAGTATGTTGACACTTCATTTTGATACGAGTCATTGATAATTGTGGTCCACAAATTACATACAGAGGTTAAGGAATAATTATAAGGGCTTGTATAACAACACCTCAACACTTGGTGGTTACTGAAAGCTCCTATGTTTATCAAAGTATTCCGCATTTTGACTGTTAACCAATATTGGATCAAATTATGAACAGGGGACTGACCCAAATCAAACCTCAATAGAATGATTTACAGGAAAAAAATCTGTGTTGAAATGGCCCTGGCAATGCTCTTATCTCAACCTTAAGTGAGCTTTGCATAAACAAATATTTGCTAGCCTCAGTAAACACAATCAACAGCATAAAAAGGCATGGGGCAAAATTTCTCTCCAGCATATATATTTATCCTTGATTGTTATACTGAAGATGCCTGCTTCAAGGTTATTGTTGCTAAAAGTTGCTCTTAAATCTTTGACTGTACACAGCTCTGCATTTTGTTTTAATTTGACGTGATATTCTGTTGTTCGTTAGAACTGTTTGAGGACAGATATTCTGCGGTATATCTGTTCCATGATCTACAGATATCATAAAGGCATACTTTTTTTTGTTATTTTTCTTGACAGCTCACTTACTTTCTCTTAAAAGTGTGCTCATGTTCCTAACCTTTCACCTTCCTTTCTGGTCACACATGGTCCTGCTTTTTGCTATTTTTTTTAAGTTTGTGAGTTTATGTGTGTACAGCCATCAAGGCATTCTGAAATTTTACTTATGAATAATACATATGAAAGAGAGGGAAAAAATGATTTGCACAGCAGAGGTTACACAGCGATTCTTCCCAGGTCCATTGAGGAGAATAATGTAGACTGCTGATAGCAGGGCTTTGATCCGTGACCTATTGTTAGTATAAAATCAGAAGTGCCCTGCATTTTGTTTGAAAGTGCTGTGCTAAATACATTCCACATCTCGACTGCTTATCATTTTGTATGAAAGTGTGGCTGTAAAGGTGCTGGCTAAGGCTGAACTAGTAGGGATTTTAAAGAGCTTTGGGTAAAGATTTTTCATGGTGGATTATTGCAATGGACAGTGATCCATATTTCTTGGACTTCTGCCTGTACTTTATTTACTGGTAATAACACACTGTCTTGCCTTGATTTCAGGTTGTTCAGTTAAATGCTCATGATGGTTTTCTGGTATTATTGGATTGATAAGTCGAAGTTAAGCGAGTCAGGATGTTTTTACCGCATATTGTCCATGGGACTACACTGAGGCGCTCTGGGAGTATTTAGTGCCGCGCCGAGCTTGTAGGAATTATTACCAAGGCTCAATATTCTGTATTTCCCCTGCCAGTGAGCAGGAGCGAAAACGGCACAAAGTGCGAGCAAATTAAAGAAAAGGGTGAGAGGTAGAGGGAGTCCTGTGTTGTTGGCAACCATTGGCTATATCCGGGCAGTCTACCGAGACAGGCGCGCTTTGTCTCAAGCGTCATTTGCAGCTTAAACAAACAGGTGTGATGCAAGAGTCTCTCAAACAAACACAGCACCGCGCTTCAAAGCAGAGACAGGAAGAGACACAGAGTAGGGGAAAGTGGAGAAATAATGGGCGAGGCATGGGCAGTCAAGGGGAGAAAACGCAAATACTCTTTTTATGCTGAATATGTGTTTAAAAAACGGGCACTCATTTCCAGTCTTTTGCTCATGTTTGAAGCTGTTTGTTCTATTATTTCAATACTTTGGAATTCCCACTTTTGAGGTGAATGAGGTAAAACTGTTTGTTTTTCTTCAGTCACTGCAGCACTGACGCCCTTTCACTATCTTTTCTCCTTCACCACACTTCTCACTCTATCTCTTTCTCATTGCCCAGCCCCACTGCTCACCTGATGAGCTGCTCCTCTAAAGCGGTATGGGCATGTTCATCTCCGAGCGTCTGTTCCTCAAGACTCTGCCGCATTCAAACACTTTTGCCTAACTTAATGACATCTCATTTTCCTCGCGCTGCAGTTTCCAGTTTTAGATTTTGAAAACTTAGACTCATAACGCATTTCTTCTGGAGGCTCAGGCAGAACCCGCCATCAGCTTTACACTTCAGCTATCATAACGATTACAGTTCCTCCTCATTTTGCAGATACTCCTGCTGTGAAATACAGTATAAACATATTACCGGTGCAAGATGAGAGTTTCTGTTACAGTGCCTTGCACAACTATCCAGATCCCTTGAACTTATTCACATTTTGTCATGTTGCAATCACTAACTCCAGTACAGCTTATTGAGATTTTGTCTAATGGACCAATAGATAGAAAGTAGAAGAAAAGGAGATATACAGTTTTCTAACTCATTTGTATTCACTTCCCTTTACTCCAACACCCCTAAATAAAATCAAGTGCTACCAGTCATCTTCAATAGTTAAGTGAATTCTGAATAGTTTGCTTGTAAGTTAGTCTCACTCTAAATAGGAAACAGGATGATAAAGACTAGGGGTGAGCATTTACCATATCATTTATCATTCATCATGAAAAATTTCTTAAGATATGAATTCTGATTTATTGTTGTCTTGAAAAAAAATTAATGTAAAAATTTTTTTAAAAGATGTTAATTTTACTGTTTGTTTTCATCAACAAATATCAGTAAATTCAAAAATATGATTAAATTGAAGTCTGTATTTACAGCTTAATTATATAAATCATGCTTGTTTAAGTGTCATCCTGAAGAGGTTTGTTTCAAACGGATATGTTTTTCAAAAGCAGTGTTTGTTTGTGGCACTATGAATGCTGTACCTGGCAGCAAACAAAACTTGTTCAAGACTAAGGAAGATCTTGAACATACTTCCAGAACTAGAAGAGAATTATTGAAATCATAAGACCAAAATCTGACTGGTAAACTGTGGCAACTATTGACATCTGACCACAGATTCTCTCTATCCAATCTGACTGAGCTTGAGCTGAGATGTTGGAACGAAATGCCTCATATTCTTATCGGAATAACACATAATATTAAAAAACACCATTGGAAGACTATAAATCACAAGTCTAATTGATACACTTGTAAAAAACATTACTACGCCAAGACAGAGAAGGTCCAAGTTGTTCGTTCTCGTCATGTCGGGCTATTGGACATGGTGGAGGTTATTTTAGTGGAAGTATATGAGATCTAATGATACATCAGTGAGATCTACTGGGACAAGGGAAGCAGGTAGTGCAGTAGAGCAGAGGGCTGATTTATGGGCAGGATAAATGATGCGGTGGGTGTCTGCCTCTGTAATAGCACTGTGCTCCGTGCGGCACACTTTCACTCAACTGTAGTTTATAGCGTGATCTGTGATGGGGATAAATGTCAGCCCGGCTTATCTAAGAAGCTATGATATGACTTTAAACTGACTCCTCTCAAGCACTTTGACATGTGTTCAAAGCAAAAAAAAAAAAAAAAAACACAGTTAATGACACTTTGACAAAATTTAGAGCAAGAGATGGAAAATTGGACCTCGTCAGGTAGTGCACAGCATAACAAGGCTCCTTAATGGGTCTACTTCTAACTCGCCATTAGGCTTTTTTCTTATCTCTTAACAGGCAACGTGATTATAAGCAAAAGTTTCAAAAGCAAGATTTATTCCTTTGATATTCATGCAGTTAAACTTATAGGGCTGGTTTGAAAAATGCAACCATCTAGAACCAGAGGCTTCCAGGCTGTGTTGTTCAATAGTTAAAGCAATTATCATGCGGGGAGTTGCTGTATTCTGTTTTTTAAAAGAGAATCTCCGCACCACTTTGGAAGCGGAGCCAGAGAATCCTATTCGGTGCCGTGTCTTTGGGGCAATATTGAATCAGCGAGGGGTGAGAAGTAGAATCCCGTTGCTTGCTCTGAGCACGATGGTAGACGAGTGCATATTATCCCTGTATTCCTTGCGCTGTGCTTAGCAGTTAATCTCACTCAGGTATAGCCCAGCTGTATCTAACATTGCTATGCAGAGACACTTGGCAGGTTATTAACAACGGCATCAAGTGAAAATAGACTTTGAGAATGAAAGGGTGAGTTTGTTTCTTTCTCGCTTTAAAAAACCCTGTTTATTATGTAGGCTGGGTTTGAAGAGGAGGATTTCTTAGCTGTTTAGAGCTGTAACTGAAGCCTGTGTCCTATTGCACATTATTGCAATCAACAAAAGAAAACTACACAGGAAAAGGAAAATGTGTGTCATTGCGGTTTGAATTGTGCATCGACACTATCTGAGTAAAGGTTTGTGGGTTTTCCAAGGGGGTATGAGAGGATAAGCAGGTGCGACAATGAGGATTGCCATTTTCCTTTCTTGAGGCCTTGCCCCCTCGCATTGTGGATTGCCCTGCCTCTAACAATCAGCAAACAATAGCGTATGGATTTATTTTACAACAGCACGCCTCACCAAAAACACAGTTTTCACAGGTAGCCATGCCTGTCACAAGTGCACACAGCGCTATCTGTTGCCAGCGGGGAGAGAGAAGTATGTGTTTATCATATAATCCACCCCCCACCCGTTGCCCCCCCTGCCTCTTGTTTGCACGGTAATATTGAAATTAAAATCAGTGGGTGCCAAACACTGCAGATGACCTGGTTGCTTTGCTTTCCTTGCAGTTTTGCTTGCTAATTTCTATGCCTTGGCCTCCCTCACGCATCCTGGTAATGAGAAAATGTGCTGTTGTCTTTGTTTACTGAGCCAGTCTGTCTGGCTGGGGCTCTTCACATTGTTTGAATATAAACAGGAGCAAAATTATTAGCTCACTTGGAGTGTTACTCTAAGTTACATGAGCACACAACACTTTAGGGCGACCCAGAATTTGGTGAACAATGTACATGTAGTGGAGTGCAAACACTATGCAGTGTTTGATTGCAGGGGGGGATGAAGAAATGTATGCAGCTCTTAATTGCTGTAATCAGACAGTCTGATTGCAAAACATGTAACCATACTAAACTAATCTTTATTATGATCCCTATGGTAAAATGTTCAGCATTTGATTTACTGTGGTGAGACATTGCCAGTAAAACCAAGCTGCACACGCAGTGCCTTGTAAAAGTATTACTACCCTCCGAACTTTTCCACATGTTGTTCCTGTGCTGCCACAAACTACAATATATTTTATATGACAGAGCAACACAATGTAATTTGTCATTGCGACATAGAAAGAAAATCATACATGGCTTTCCAAAATTTTTACACATAAAAACTGTCTGCAACAAGTTGGTGCGCTATCTTTCACTGCAAGACTGTATATGCAAGTCTTTCTGAGATGCCTGATATGAGTAAAACATGACATTGCCACATTATTGACGATGACATCAGTGGCAATTAATCCGCATTTCATTTATTTTTTTCTTCTTTTGCATCATTCTGATTACCCCATCGCCCTCCCTGAGCTTTAGCTTCCTGGCCACTAACACCTGCATCTGCCATGGCCATAAAGCAGTAAAATTCAATATATATGATCAAAGTTTCATTGCTAAAAAATGTTTGACTGAAACAACATTTGATATACTATATGCTATAGCATAGCATATATTGCCTCTAAGCAGTATTTTATTATTGCGATATAAAGTGCTGCTGTAGGTAAGTGTCTGCCAGCTCTGAACATCTAGGGACTGAGATAGTTTACCTTTCTTGTTTGAAAAACAGCTCATGGTAAGTCAAATTGTAGTTCATTCTGAATTGAATATTAGATCTGGGCTGTATGAGGGATATTCTAACACCTGAATATGTGGGCTGTATGTTTAGTGTCAATATCTTACCAGATGTTGAAACTCTGCCTCGGGATCAATTCTCAAACAGGTTTCTTGCAGGATTCCCCTGCATTCTGCTCCGTTCATTCAGAATGCAGTGTGGCATTTAACTTGTAATAACTGGTTTGTTTTCATTTGATTTTTCTCTAAATTTAAAAACTGTAAATTAATAGTCACCTCACACCAGACAGACTGCACTGCTTAAATGAAGTGTGTCACCAGCCATTTCAAGAAAACTGTGCGACGCCGACTTTGGAGGCTTCATAATTTTTTTTCTTTTGCATTTTGTTTTTGCATGGAGATACCTCACTTTGAATGCAGTTGACTTATTGGAGAGGAAATTTGCCTGTCAAGATCGTATCAGTTTTCTTTTAATATAAATGCACAGCTGTTTCTTCAGGAAATTGCTATTTTATTTATATATTATTTATTTATCGCGTTATTAGATTTAACAGACTTTCAAAATGAAAAGCCTTTTCTACTGTGTGACTGACTCTTCTTGATTTCTTTCTCCTCTCCCTTTTATTTTTTTGTGCTGAATGGGAGATTAGCCGCAGATAATGGTCAAAAATTGGATCGGCAGATTTGGAGCCTGTGACTGGTGTGCAGCATTATTCTGAGGCTAAAGACCACAAGATAAGAAATGCCAGCTTTTGGCTCTGACCCTTATGTCTGCTAAGTCAGCAGTCCTAAATCTGAGCTTGAAAATTTAATCAGAATGGCACAACAAGGCCTGAATTTCCGGCTTAAAAGTTTGCTGTAGTTGGGGTGTTTTACTTTTTGTGTGTGAGAAAGCAAAAGGAGTAAACAAATCTTTCTCTTCACTAGGACTCATTTCGAAGCTAAAATATAATAATTTATGCACTGGAGCATCATAATTTTAGCTTTCCTTCTTTGTTGCCTCACCCTACTAATCATTGTCATAAATACCACAAAGGAGTCATGAGGTGGTGGTGCTGCGAGCCAAAACAAACAGCAAGATGTTCAATGTGAGAAAATCCATTTACAGGACTCTATATTTGATAAAAAAAAAAAAAATTGATACTCTGTGCAAATGCATCAATAATATTAAGCCTGGGGAAATATTGTAATATAGCACCATATTGATATTTGTCCAAGCCCTGTTGAACGCCATAATTTGGAAGACAAATAGAAAAGTAAGCAAATGGCTCAAGAGTACTTAAAAAGCCATTTTAGTGATTTTTAATCTGAAGCTCATTAATTGAATCTGTCATATAAAGTGCTTCTCTGAGCACATTCATGATCCGAACCCACCTCTCTAGGCTTTACTCATTACCTGCATTTGTTACTGGTTGGGTGTTTGGCGAACAATAGCACGTCACTGTGCTGAACTGTAAATATCAGCCGTTCTTGTTCATTTACCACAGTGATTGTGGTATAATTTTTATGCTCTTTGTAGTCTTTTAATGCCACCAGGCTTTTCGCACAACCCCTCATACCAGGACAATTAGCAGACAGAAGGAAAAGTGATGCATTTTTATTCTTTAACTTTACTTTTTATATAAATACAGAAACCATGACCCCTCAATATATTATGGTTTTTCTCTTGTAAACCTCAGTTATTTTGTTTTATAGGTCCATTACGTCTTCATCGGGCTTGTAAAATGCTTTTATAAAAGTTTAAAAATACTAATAGGTGGGAAAAAAATGGAATGGAACAATGTGATAGTATGTTCAATAATTATTCTATTTAAAAAAAAAAAACTATAAATGTGTTTTCAACTAACTTAACAGTACAGAGTTATGGGAACCACATTTATTGCTGTCACATTATTTTATTGAAGAACCCGAGTCTACTACCAGCCCCCTTTCCTTTGATATACATTGGCTTGCTAAAATATGCATGAATGTTCTAAGCTTGGGTAAAGTGTGCAAGCCATTTTTTAGCCATCTTATCAGCGTTGCGCAGCAAGGTGCGGGCAAGGGAAGGCTTTGTTGCTCTACGCTTTAAAGCTGCAGGTCACTGTAGCATATTCTCTGGCATCTAACTAAGAGGAGTTTAAACCGTAGGAAGAGTACAACTGAAACTTTCATAGGTTTTAGAAGCAAACTTTTTAAAATCACATAATTTTCTGTATACACTAAACCCCAGTATTCGTAGAGGTAAGAGACTAAAACCACCTGAGAATGGTTCTAATCCCTGAATATTTCAGACCTCTTTTAGATACGCTTATAGCTACCCATTTTTATAGTTCAAGCTCCAAATATACCTTTAAGATGTGGTATAATATATTTTCAAGGCACAGAGTGTCATTTTTTTAGCATAATCAATTTCGCATGGTTATAATAAGCCAGTATTATCATTCTTTTATTGTCTTTATCCATAAAGTGCTTCATCTGAACAATGTTAAGAATTTCTTGCAAGGTATCCTCCTTAATGTCCCAACATGTAAAATCTCCAGACCTCTGGCTGATCTTATGAATTTGACATCGCAATGCAAGCTGTTTTTAAATCCTTTTGCATTTTTGTTATGCCACACTGATCTGACTTAAAATAATTTATGTAATATGGTATTTTTCACTTTATTTGAGTCTACCTGCTTTACGATAAAATATCTTTGATGGCGAAATCTGTGCAGTGCAGTAGAGATTTATGATCTTCTTTTTGCTGCTTGATTTACATGTGATTATGTCCTCGTGCGTGCTGCAGGCAGCCCGGAGGTGCTCTGCAGCTGAACACCACCTGCAATGGGTGTTTGTTATTTGAACCCGCGGTCTAAAGTTCCCTCTGTGGCCTTCTCAAGAACACTCACTGCTGACCCTGGCTGCTCTTTTCCTCATGCAGAGGCTAAATGCAGTTAAATGTCTGAATCCTCTCAAATTCTCCCAACATGCTTTTACATCATGCAAGCTTAATGTTCTGTAAAGATTTAGGTTGCCAAACTTGAAGGGACGTGCTTCATGAATCTAAAGCTCAGGGTCAGTTTTAGCTTGTAAATATAGTCAAACACCAATGCAAAGTTACACCACCTCATTGCTGATTGGGGTTAAGAAAAAGCTGCAATCATTTTCATGCTTCTCTTCCTTGATGGTAGATGGGGTATAAATAAGACTGATTCTGGCGTTATACAGCAAACATAATCTGCAGGCTGCAGGATGATTTTAGAACAAGGTTTAGACGTCAGCAAACTTTAAAAAAAAAAACAAAAAAAACTTAAACAAAAACAAGTGAAGCCCTCCCATAAGTGGATGCAGCTTACTCTGAAAATGTGATGTCTTTAGCTGTTTTTCATGCGTGCTGCGCGTCCATGAAATTTGCGAGGCATTTTTCAGAGAGGCTGCACTCGAGAATGCAAATGTCCGCATAACATTCGGTCTTGACTTATGAAGGAGTTTACCCAGCTATCTGGCCAGAAAGAAATATGAAAAATGACAGAGTGAGACCATGTGTGAATTGAGCAGGTAATCCTCCAGGGATATCACCGGGATCAAGTCTGCACGCTGGTTTCAGCTGCTGATTCAAACTCTTTTCTGCTGGCCTGCCTGTAGTAGATATTGGATGTGTCCAGATGCACATATTATTGACATCAGAACATTTATCATTAGGGATGCAAAAGAAGCCTCATTCCAAACATGCTATATTAAAAGAAATAGATTGACTCTGCCATCCATTTGCATCATGGCCTGCTTCTTGTGTGCTACACTACTGCAAAGTATTTCTTATTTGCACTTGAAAATGCATGTGAGAATGGGCTATAAGTCAAGCCCTGATTTCTGAAATATTATCTGACATTCATTTCTCTGGCTTCTATTAGTCCAATTCCTGACTCTGACTAGAGGTCTTGTATAGTAATGCTTCTGGACCATTAATATGCAGTAGGAACAGTAGATATGCCACTTACACTTGGTGCATGCAAGCAGTAAAAATAACCAATCCAGCAGAGCTATAAAAAGCATCAAAGTGACCTAGGAACAGTATGTGTGGCATGATGGTTTTATTGTAACCTCCAGTTCTGTGATCTCAGGCAGACATACTTTGCTTATAAGGTTGGTAACTCATACATGTGTTATTGCATTTTGCATTTATTTTGGCTTCTAGCCTTTAAAAGGGAAAGTAGGCACTAATCTTTTGTTTTTAGGGCCTTCCCATGCATTAACAAGGGAGTTAAAACTGGACTATATCTCTTCTGCAATGTTTTCCTCTGTTGGCTCACAGGAGTGGAGCAGTATCCAGAGTTTATATGTAATTAATTCAGAGCTTATCATTTTGTTGAGGCAAATATAAGCAGACATTATGTCTGTATCGCTTTACCTCATTTTAGACATTTTTGTTTGTTTTTGTGCTACCTTTTTCAGACTTGGAGTCTTGAAAATGATATTCTGTAGCACCAACAACTGCTCAGGCAGCTTTTGCTACACTAATGAATTAGGACTCAAATGTGGAGGTCACAAAACTATTACTCAAAATGAATGAAACTGTTAGATTTGAACAATGTAATATACAATGAATGAGAGGCTTCTTGTTTTTTCACTATGATACTATGCATACAGCGAACATAGAGATGGACAGATCAGGTTTTTGTGGCTGTTTCCAATGTTGAATATAATAAGGTTTTGACTGATACAATAAGGTTTTGGCAGAAATCTGCCAATTTCTGCAAATTCATATAGTTCTTTAAAAAAACAACAATATTTTAAGCCTTCTTGTGTTATTAATGATGAGCAAAGGCAAATTTAGACCAATGTTTGCGAGACAGCACATGGTTTTATGTTTTTTTGTAAAGGAAAAATAGTGATATTTTAGTACTGTCTACAGCCTCTAGTATTAGCTACTAACATAGTCAATGTGGTTAGCATTGCTAAAACAGTAGTCTGTAGTCCACTTATGGGAGGGCTTCACTTGTTTTTGTTGAGCCTTACTCTCAAGTTGAAAGCAGAAATAAAATAAAATAAACAGAGCAAAGCAGCTATCCTTTCTGTTACCTACTTTAAGTCTCGCTCTCTTTCTCTCTCTCTCTGCCAGAATGATTTAGCAAAATTTTTGGATATGTCCAAGCAAATAGTTTCCTCTTTAAAATAAATTTTTGGCTTTATCTGATCTGTTTTATTTTTATTTTTTAATGAACACATCTATGAACGCTTCAATGATGCAGAAAAATGTGATGACCTGGCAACCTGGTGTTCGACCTGAGTCAAACACATGGGCCATTAGCGTGTTGCTGCAGAACTTGTGGACATGTGGAAGTAATTCAGCCACATGAATCAGCTATGGTGGAGCAGGAATAGATCTAAATCATACAGAAAAGCTGCCCTTCAGGTCCAGAGTAGGATCCAACCGCATTATGGATAAAGCTTATGTCCACAAACAATCTTTATGTTTGTCAAAGGCTTGTGGCCGGCTCTGAGAAGTGAACATTTTCTTCATTGACTGATTCATATGCAAGGAAATGAGAACACCTCTCAGGTACTGCATAGAAACCAGATGTTCCCCTAATTTTAGTTTTAGCAGCAGAATCTACTGAGGTACATCTAACATATCCTCTGCTGCATATCAGATTATGCCGTGGTCCTCGTTACTCTTCTCCTTCTTTTAAGGATCCTTATAAGTGAACCATTAATGAGCAGTTTGAGATGCAAGCATATGTTCTTTGAAGTATGCTTAATTACATCCTATACTTTTTTTTTTTTACTAAAGCAATTACTTTATTTTATCTGATAATTCATTCCAAAGAAGGACACAGGCAACGATTTTACAGTGACAGGCGGCCATTGAATGGAGGGTATAGACTCAAGACAGGGGATGAACTTGCACTGGAACAAAGACGCCGGTCTGTCTCTCTGACCACTAGGTGAGTGGAGTGACCGTAATGGCTGCAGCACTCCAGGGGGTTGATGAAGCTGTGTCCTACATGTATTTCCAGAAGAGTGAATACCAGAGCCTGGGCACACAGCACAGTGTGTGCTACATTACTGTCTCCACACACAGCTTCCCCGGTTTGCCCCATCAGCACTGTAATCTCAGAGCTTCAAAGCTCCTTATTGTCCTTCCCCAAATCATTTCAGTCACTTATTTTCATGAGTCATCCCACCCTGCCTCTTGATAAATTTTCTAGCTTGGATGTTAGCTTCCCCCTACACACCCCCTCTCTTCCTCCCTCTTTCACTGTTTACACACAACTGAAGCTGCTCTTTTCTCAAGTGTTCCCAATGATAACGACTGCTCCAAGATAAGTTATTTTTAGGACATTGTGTTTGGGTGTTGCAGACCACCAGGCCAATATTTTGGAGTTGATTCATGCTAGCCACATTCCATTCCAGTTTTCTGTGATTTATATGTGTCTTTTAAAGTTGGTTAAAAAGACTATAAATTACTTATCTTACTTTAAAAAAAAAACCCAGCCATTCAGTTGAGAACCATAATTCAGAGGATAAATAAATCTCACTGGCGGGACAGAAGTTAGAACCCTGAATGGTCCCTCCAGAATAATTGTAACTTGACCTTCTTTTATATTTTAAAATGCTATATTTTTTTTTAAGTCGATTGTAGTTTTAGAAACTTACTGATTAGTAGTAAAAAAAACCTTGTGTTTTTCTGCAGTCTAAATATGATATGACTCACAGCCACTGACCACTTGGCTGGACACCGACTCGTATTTATCTTGCCACCAAAGCAGAGAGCAGAAAGGTAAGGGAGACTAAAAAAAAATAACCTCCCAAATTAACTGATAAGACTTCTTAACAATTGGTTGTACTGAAGTAATGTTAGAAAAATTTCCCTACCATCACAAACATAAATACTGGGAGTTTGCTAAGGTCTCCTATCAAAGTGCTCAAATTCAGATGAGACTAAGTTTGGGCACTTTGACAATAAACATTACAGTTGAGCCAGATAATTATGTAAGGTGGCGGTATTGGAGTGCATATCATCATTGACTTTCAAGAAAATTTTAAGAGTTCTGTTAGCCTTTGGTAGAAAGCTGCATTAGGCCAAATAAACTCAGAAGACCTCCAACCTCCTTTTTTAAAAAACCTTCTAATATTTACTTCAGGTTTAAGTTGTCCAGCTTTAACGTAGTTTAGCAGCAGCTTCCTTTGTGTCAAAGATGTTTGCAATTAATCTGATTTAGAATCACAGCAAAAAAGTCTTTGTTGTCCAGGAAGACAGTGAATAGTATTCCATTCTCTTACCGAAAGTTTTGATCAGTGATCCCTAAAGGTGGTAAATCTTTAAAAAAACAAACAAAAAAACAAAAAACAAACAACAAATAAACAACAGGGTTTGACAGCACCAGCAGGATGGTACATCATGATGCAGTCAGCCACCAAGACAACCTAATGGTGCCAACCCAGCCGGGTTAGTCTGGGATACAACTGAGAGGAAAGTGCAAAAATTGGTTGTGTTAATCGAGTGTGTAGGCTACATGAGTGTTTTTTCCTGTTTTTTGTTTTAAATGGCCCTGTTAATTATTCTTAAAGGAATGCATCCCCAAGTAATGCAGTCGGATATGGCTTGATGTGCCACCCAGGGCACGGCTGGCAGTGGTTATTAAGCAGGCTATGAGTGCAGCTTTCATGTAAATGTCATCAGCGAGGTTCTGTATTTATTGATGCGCTGAATTTAATCAGTCATTCCAGCCAGAGAGTATGCTCACTGATAATGTTTTTTTTCCCCACTCCCTTTATCGTTATTTTGTGGAAACATGAAAGCTTTGCCTCTATCAATAACATACAATTACATTGTGGCTCAGTGACTGGATGAGTGAAAATGTTTGGCTAAAGCACCTTTCTGAAATGTGGCCCCTTTTTCCATTAATCTCATGGCAACGGAATGTGTTGGCTTCAGGACTGACTGAACAACCTGTTCACTTCGCTGGAAATCCATCGCGGCGCTTTATAAATACTTTTTTTTTACTCCATCTTTTTCAACAGAAACTTTGCTGGACATTCTCTGCTTCACTTTGATTTTTTTAGTTTATTCCACACCGTTGCCCCTGCCATCAGCCTGAATCAAACAGAAAGCAGAAACTGTATCATGACAATGAATGTAGAACATCTGACTTTGTTGGGCCAGGTTTTGCTATAAGTCAGCTTTGGGTTTGTCTAAGCCAGCTTTGCATAGACTGAGATTTTTCCCATTGTTTTTTGCAAAATAGTTTATGGTCAACCACATTGAATAGAATGTATTTTCAATCCTTCCCAAAATTCATAATTGGATTTGGTTTTCAGTTTCCAATAGTTCACATTTGTTTTTTTCTGTTATCTTTGCGTCTTGCATTGCAAAAGGAACTTCCTATGACTTTCTTGCTACTCTTACCTTTGCCACTGTTTACTACTTTGCTTTGCTTTACCTCCCGACGTTTGCAATTGCAGTGTGACAAGATGTGCAAGTTATGAGGGGTGTGAATATTTTCGCAGGGTACGGTATTGGTTACAACAAACGTTTCACAAATTTGTGAGAGTAAATCGCATAAAAGAGATCTGTGTCTGATTGACAGAATGTTGCTTTAATGGACTGATGATGCCAGCAGAGCCACGTTTGAAAAAGGCTTAAATTTTTATCTCTAAACACACCACAACTAATGGATGTATTACTGGCTGTGTTTCTCCCAAATGACAAGGCTGTGTGCATTGTATTTTTTGCTTTTAACTCGAGCCAGTTATGACTGGTGCTGTGACTTATAGTCCTCCACATCTCTCCCGTAGCATTCTTTGCACTTAGGCTATATTTGACTATTATTTCTAAGCACAATCTCATAAGAGCTGGATTTTTTTTTTTTGTACCCAGGAAGCTTTTGGCAATATTTTCTTTTCTTTAACTCTATAACACTTAATGTAAAGCAGTGGGATTTATAACGGTATTATAAATAATTGCCAGAATGTATGCCCGGAAGAAACAGCGACAAATAGTTCTTATGATAATGGCTCTACCTATTACAGACTGCTTTGTATTACATGGATGCACAGGAGGAAGGGGGGAAAAAAGTGGGGGATTTAATTTGACGTTCATGTTGCTCCTTCAGGGCAGCATAATGCCGTGTTGGTTAGCGCTGTCGCCTTGCAGCAAGAACGACCCGAGCTGAAATATCAGACGTTCAGTCCTTTTTTTGGGGAGAAGTCTGCATTTCCTCCCCATATCTAACAGGGTTGCAATCCCAGGTGCTACACTTTCCTCCCACAGTCCTAAAACACATAAGACACAGCATGATGAGCTAATTGGTGGGTATAAATTGACCTCTGGAGAGGGTGTTTGCATGACTATTTATCTCATTGCCCTGTGATACTCTGGCGAAGTTGTTCAGATACAACTTGTATAAAATCACGGTGAGTTATTTTGTGCATTCATGTCTGTAATTTTTAGGATGAAATATTTGCCTTTTTACCATAAATTAGGTAAAACTATAATATCTTAGTTTTCATGGGAGTGTAACAAATAACTAGATGTTCCTTTCTTCACGTCTGAAACGATTATGTGTCAGGAATTGGTGAGAGTTTTATTTGTCCTTAATAAAACATTTCTGTGACTCTGGTCATGTGGCCACTAAAGTGTATAAAGGCTTGATAACGACATTATTTTTTATGAAAGAAGGTGTTGACTGTCGTGTTTCTTGGGTCTACCTAACAATGTTATTGTAGACACCTCCCCGGGCAAGTGCCCTTCTGAACTCTGTCCCACAAATGGTCGAGCCATGGAAAAAGAGTTATATTTAGAGAGTGTGGGTGATGCTGGTAGCCTCGGTGCCAGTAAGAGTTGCATTTGTGTCTTAAAGCCACCCCGCTACCTATGACTGACTGACTCCTATAGAGCTGGCTTCAAAAATAATACAGAAAAAAAAGGAGGAAATGCTTTTAAACGCTGATAATATAGCTCGCATTGATCTATTTATTTAACAGCTAAGCACTGTTAGCATACTGGGAAGACTCCTGTTTTTTGCCTTAAAGGGTTTAAACACAGCTCTGGTGAGGCTCTCTGTGTCAGGAGGCCTAATTATACCTACCAAGTCTCTTCCTTTTAGATTAATGAATCTTTCTGGCCACTGCAGCCAGCCCATGCTCTTTATGTTGCCAGGGAGTTCACCGTTTTCTCTGACCCTTTCTCTGTAGTTACAGGCTAATGGAGCTATAAGCTATCATTGCTAAAGTATGCTGGGTACCAAATCATTCATCACCTACCAGTGGACACAATCTTTTAACAGCCTATATGTCTAGTAGGCCCAGTGGAATTTGAACCTCATTGTTCAGCACTTAATTCTGTCTCATTGTCTACTTTGGAGCCTTTAGAGGTCTTGCAAACTTGTGTTGTGGGCTCAGGCGTTGAGTCAATCTGTTTCGTGGTAGCGTGGGTTGACAGCCACTTTTGCTCTAAACGACTTGTTATCATCCCTCTTCCTACTTTGGAAAATGGAGATCTGTTGTGGAACCTTCCTGTCTATAAATAACTTGGGTATAGTCAAAAGGGCTTTAGCGGTGTCTTTCACAGTGAAAGAAATAACTCTATACAAGGAGAGGATAAAAAACGGAGAAGCCTGAGGGAAAGGGGCTCTATGCTTGTGCAGGTGAAGATGAAGTTGTGCCGGGCGTCATTATTACTCTTTCTGTAGTCATATCTATGTCACTGGATCTCATCTACCCTAAGTGCTGATTGATTCCCCCCCACCTCCTATGAGATATTGCTGCTACTTTTCAACACAATCTCTTTTTTTTTCCCTAGATGGCCCTGTTAACCTTTGCCTCATTTCTACCAAAACACACAGCAAGTCTTCCTTTGGCTATTAAGGATAAATCATGTATTTCTTTTTCATAAAAACCCAACCCCTCAGGCGTATGTGTTTGGTACGGGGGAAAAAAGAGGACAGAGAAAAAGAGAGGTAGACAGAGGTGGTCAGATAAAAGAGATAGTCTTTCTGGGCTCCGTATGAGATGGTCAGATAAAACATGACACTGCTCTTTGAGGTGGAGTGTGAAAAAGGAAAGTGGGAAAAAAAGAAAGAACATGGGTGCCAGGCCAAAGCTTTGTTAAAACAATGATAACACTTGAAGTGTGTTTCTGTGTCTGGTGAGTGTTTCATCATCAAACAGACAGAAATAGGGAAACACTGGAAGGGGTGTCGAGAAGATAAAATGGGGAATATTGCACTCATTCCTTGTGTCTTTATAGTGTAATTTTAGTTCATCACCTATTAGAAATAGCAGTTAAATCTCACTGTTTGCTTATAGTAGGGTGAAATGCAACACTCCTAAAAACAGCAGCTAGTGCAAAAAGTAATATCTCAGACAAAATCAGACACATTTGCAAGTTTCAGGCCAAAGATGTTTCAGTTTTATTTTTGAGCTTTTATCCAGGTCAAAAATAAAACTAGTAGTAGTTTAAATTTTAAGGCCTTGAAGAAATTTCTTATGTAAGTTGAATATAGATTCATAGTACAGTTCCATTTTTATACAATAATATTTTGTAGGATTTATATTTTAGCATTGCCCAGGTAGAGTGCTGACTTAAATCTGCTTCAGAATCTGTGGTGAGAGCTAAAGATTAATATGATTGTAACAAAGACTCTCAACTTAACTTTGTACTAATTTTGATAGATGAATAATTACAGTAGCAGAGGAAAAAGCAAGCCAATAATTATAAGGAATGTTTGATTCCAGTAATACCATTACAGATTTTCCTATTGATTGTGCAAAACAAATATATTTGGTAAACAAGTCTGATATCTCTCGTTTCTGATCAGAAATAAACATTTTGCCTTAAATTAAAGCAAGTTTAAATCTAAATCTTTCAGGGGTATGAATGGTTTTTGAGTTAATTGCATTATTTTTTAAAATTGTAGATATCTCTTTTGTACATTAGGAACAGTAACAATAGTTTCGTTTAGCTTCTAAAATAATATATTAAGTAAACAGCAAGAAAATACTGACTCAAAACTTTTATCTGTTCAAATCTAGAGCATTGAACAAAGAGAATAAGCTGCACTTGTCTATGATATATAACCTTTGAGGAAATCACCCTCACTCTGGAACTGCCCTTCACAGCAAATTTGGTTTACATGCTCATTAGCAGCATTAGTGGTTACAGCTGTATGAGCTCTAATTAAAGTCAAAAAGATTTTAAGCTTGCAAATTAATTTTCGCAATTGATTCAAGAGTTGTTGGAGATCAAGTGTTTCCACCTTTTAAAATAATAATTAAAAAAATCAAGAGTAAGAAATATTGTTTTTAGTAGAAGGGTGTGAGTTAGCCCTGGTACGGCTATTTTTTGTTTTAAGCAAAAAAGCCAATCATGCTACTCACTCAATGCTCTTTATATCAAAGTACATTCATGTACTCATACTTGTATATTGGAAAAATCTGATCAATAAATAATTTTGGATTAGGTGACTTGTACAGGACTACATTGACACGTGTCAAAACAGGAAGCTGCACCACAAGTTTCCGGCTGCCAGAGGGCTAATATTCCCATTTGTCACAGTCTTCGTATAGCATTTTGTTTGAGTAAGGGCTCCAACTGTTGGTGAGCTTGTTATTATTATATATTTATATATAATAATATTTTATTGCATCAAATATGTGATTAAATCATGAGTCAACTACACTGCAAATACTGAAAAGGCTGTACTTATAGTCAATAAGATTTTGAGCTTGTAAATTACTGTACACTTTTGATTTCAGAGTTTGTTGTTGGGAATGAAGTTTGCCACCTTGTGAAATTTAAGCAAACATTTTCTCCATAGGTATAAATATATCTAATTGTGTTAAAAACATCTAGTTGTAATATGAATGAGCATCCTTATTATTCTACTATAGTATTAGGATGAACTACGTACAGTCTTAAGCTAACAAATTTATTTCCGTTGGTTCAGTTACAATGCCATCTAACTGCGTCCATTTAATGTAAAATTCTTTATGGGCTCCACCTACAGGTAGAGCCAGGTGTTGCATCAAATCTGTGATTATGTTTTGAGTCAGTAACTCTATAAATCACTCTTGTCGTCCTTAGTGAAAATTTTTATTAAATAAATGAAGTCTTTTAAAATCATGCTGAGTCGGCCATAGTCAGTGTGCGAGAACATTTAAATGACAGTTTATTTAGGTATAAACTGTCATTGGTCTTTATTTGCAGTGCAGCGAGAAATATCTACTTAGCTATTGCTGTTTCTGTTAAAACTTGAAATGGGAATAAAATATGTAAATGAGTCATGTAAATGTATAAACGTCAAATAGATATGTGTAAAATGAAATGTATATAAATATTAATGGGAAAAAGTAGGCTACTGCCCAGGACTGTCACATGCACATTAAAGTCCATTACATTTAAACCTGCCAAATGAGTTCACACATGCTGATTAAGCTTTTTAGTAGCAAGGAAATTTACCTGTGATAAGCAGTTGGGTGCTCAGACTCTACAGCAGCAGTCCTGCACTGGTACCGATAGTTGTGTGTACATTAGCTGAAAGTGATTGACAGAGCTGAAGAGGTTGGAGCAACCATAGCGACTGAGTCCAAGCTGCAAGTTTATAGCAAAATGTGTTACAGAAAACGTCAGGAAATGAGTTTTGGATTCACTAGACTGAGACAATATTTTAAAGTAAGGTTTTCAGTCAAAAGAAATAGAGAAATGTGCAATGTTTTAGAAATGCGTCTGCCTAACTCAACGTAAATAAACTAGAATTTTCTCCCTTTTTTTTTTTGTCTTAAACATCTACTCATTATCTGTGCTTTTGCAAATTAGGATGTTTCCATCCTGAAATAGGCCACTCTAACCACTCTGATTATACCTCACTAAATAGCAGGCACAGGCAAAAAGAATGGGCTTTGAATTCACCATAACTCAACTTTGCCTCTGAAAAGATGACTGTCCCAGAAAATTGCATCCACCATCCTTGAAGAATCACCAGGAACCCGGTCTCAAAATATTTTGTACGCCTTCATGCTAAGTGAGGCAAAAATGCAAAACAAGTAGGGATAAAAGTGCAGAGTGAAGAAAAAATAGGTTGGGGCTGCAGGGGAGGCCATGCAGCTGAAAGCTCTCTGACATGATGATGCTATTTATTAAGAGTTATTTATGCAAGACTGAAGAGGTGATGGATAACAAGAGCATTGCCAAGGCTGTCCTTTGTTTTCAGGGTTGGTAAGTGCTCCATTGAAGCTGCTTTGGGTGGTCAGACTCACATACTCGAAGGGGAAAAATGAAAGCGTAAACACACTCATGTTCACATCACAGCTGTGGACATCTTGTACACACACACGCACGCGCACCCCCCCACACACACATCAGTGTAATTTTGTTCTTACCTGGGAGCCTACGGTTTTAGCAAGGCAACGTGTGCCTTTCAGTACATGTGTTTGTTTGCATGTTTGCACTAAGGAGGGCTGAAGACTGACAGGATCTCAAGGGAAGGCCTGAAATCTTTGACCTGAATACATATTTTCACATATTAGTGATGAGTGAGGGAGCTCCAGTGAGACGTGACAAGGCCTGTTTTCCTGCTTGTTTGCAGGTAATAAATACTCTGTACCCTGAAGTAGGAAACCAGGCCAGGAGATCATATAATATGGTCCAGGTAAAAAATGGAGGAATACTCTTTGACATTTAGCATAATTAACTGTAAAGACTTAGTGCTTTCATATTTGCAGTTTATATAACATCTATGTTTTGGTTTGTTTTGTTTGGAAAGCCAACTATCAGATGCTCTCCATTTTGTACACATAAGTCTCAGTTGTGAACTCCACAAATAAAGCCTTTATGAAAGGGCCGGCAGAAAAAACATTGTTGCAAGAATTCCATATAAACCCTTACATGCAAAGCACAATGTGTGGCAGAAAACTGTCAACAACCCTACTGTGAAACATGGTGGTGGCAGCATCATACTGTGATCATGCTTTTCTCCATTATGGTCAGGAAAGCTAGTTAGACTTGATGGGAGGATGGACTGAGCTACATACAGGGAAGAGATTGCAGAAGAATTTCAGCAGAACAACTCTAAATACAAAATATAAATATTATATTTTTCTGCTTCACAAATACTTCCTTATAATTTTAGACTATATAGAACTTCTAAGTTACTGAGTTAAAGATGCATTTTACTCAGTAACTTAGGCTCTATATGTGGATGATTGTGCTTGATTGCAGCTTCATATGCCACCAAATTGTAGGCTTTATTACTAAAGCACAATTAGACAATTAAAATTGATCTTTTACAAAATCTTCATATGTATTGTAAATTTTAACAGCTATAGATCTAAACAGTTTTTTATTATATATATATTTTTTATTATTTATTTTGTATTCATTATTGTTTGCATGCTTCCTTAGTGCAAACATGCAAACAAACACATGTACTGAAAGCTTAAGGTTTTGTTGCTTTCTGATAAATATCAGATGTGTAAAATTAAATGTAAGTCACAATTCAGTGACTTTCTTTTTTCATCATTGGAAGAATACTTACTTGAATGCTTTTTTAAAAATAAAATCATAAAGATAACAAAAACAAGGTATCGTTCCTTTTTTATGTGTAGTCTGGTTGATTTGATTATTCGACACCACAAAGTAAAATTTCGAGTTGGATTACACAAAATTACAAAGAAAGTACCCTTTGTTGTTTTCTTTTTATCTTCAACAAAAATGTCTTTTTGTGTTTAAGTACAAAAACCCTTTTATCATTGAAATGATTAGGAAAAAAAATCCAGACTAAAACAAAAATAGTGAATGATACTTTTATTGTGGGATGTTTCACTCTGTGTTTTTTTTTTTTTTTGGGAAGATACATAGCCAAAAGTTTTTATTTGAGAATGTATAAAACGATATAAAAAATAGTTAACAAGGCATGTTGAACTACTTCTTTTGCTGCAGATAAAATTGTTTTCAGAAAAAGCTTTCCCTGTGCTTCTAAAAGTACAAATTACTACCTAAATATCTGTCCTACTTTCGTTTCTCTTTTTGTCTGCAGAAAGCAGTTCTGTCTTTTTTTTTTTTTTTTTTTTTTCGTTTGGAGCTGCAGGTGTGTTCAGTTGTGGTCGTCAGCAATTGGATATGAAGGGGACTGCCAACTCCAAGTATGACCTCATTAATTACATCTGTCAGTGATTCCCCGCAGATCTGTCTCCTGCTCTTCACATGCTGCCACTCAGCCAGCCAGCCAGTCAACCAGTCAACCAGTCAGTCAGGAAATTTTCTGCTGGGGGTTAGACAACCTGCCTGGCTCTCGCTCATAACGCTGGCAGGTGGGACCGCGGAGGGGAAAGGAAGAGGAAGCATTAAGAGTGGGGAGGGGCGGCGAGTAAAACAGATGAACACATTCATGCAGACTCACTTCCCTTTGAGTGCATGAAAATGCAGGCACACACACACACACATGCGCGCGCCCACACACGCATAGAGGCAGGCAGCTCTTCCCAATGCAGCCGGAAAGAATTTGATCTTTATTTAAATCCTTAAATTATAGCTGATTAAAAATTCATGGGGAGCCGTTTATATGAAAGCTGGGTGCTGTGCAGACTGCCCTGTGATGTCTAATTGGTCTGAAGGTTGCCAACTCTTTGAACAAGTCGGGACGGAGAGTTGTGGGAGCCTGTGTGCTTTGAATGAGGATTTGAGTGTTTACCACCCACCTGCCCTTCATCTCCCTTTTTTTTTTTTTTTTTTTACTATTTGGGTTTTTGTACAGTGACTCTTAAAGAGTCACTGTACAAGATTTAAGCAATTTCCCCTTGGGGATCAATAAAGTATATTCTATCCTATTCAGCAGCACATATGATGGATGCTCAGGATGACAGGTTAGAGTAAGTCAGTGAATGGACTGGAGTTGCACTTAAATTTAAAAACAAAGACATCACGCTCATATTTTTGCTTTTGACTTGACTTGTCTGTGACAAAAGTCTCACAAACATCTTTTTTTTCTGATGAGTAAAAAGCAGGTTGATAAGTGTAGACCAATTGAGTTAATTATTAATTTTGTCTCTGCCCAATCAGTGTAAACAAATGATTGGTTGTTTTGGTAATGTTACCAATTCTCTGTGATCTTTTTCAAAAGATAGGCTAGTAAAATATGTTTTCAGCATCCTACCTCATTTACTTTTATTTAATGCTAACATCAAGATAACATTAAGTGAGACACATACCCATCTCTGACTGAGCTACTGCTAAATGGTGTATTTAATTAAATAACCACAAATGTGGGATATTTGAGGCTCATGACATCACCAGCCTGTTCATGTTTGTATACTACATAGGTGTATCTCAAACTGAGTTTTGAATTAAAGAAGTCTATATCATTTCAAAACAAAGTAAATTGAACTAGCTTATGAAATCTTATTTTGATGTCAAGCTTTCATCAATGCAAGGACACTTTTAGTTCTTCAAAAATAAAAGCATTTCCTGTTATATTTTTTCATAAATTCAACGCTCCTTTTCATTCAGTCTCATGTGTCATTTTCCGATTTGACAACAAAGCTTTTAAATGCCAATTTAGAACACGGTTTTCTACCACTCCATTAAATTGTCAGATTTGAAGAAAAGAGTAATGCACTGTATAGTGAACTATAGACACATTGACCGTAGAGATTGACAAGTGATAACATCGTTGTTGTTGTATGGACAACGATGGGGGTCGTCCATACAACGACCCCCATCGTTCTTGACAATACAAATACTTTGTGTTTTATTTGTTAAAAACATTTGGCAGTAGCTGGTGTGCTCAAATAATTTCTTTTATGAGACTTGAAGTAGTTTTGTGATGGAGTTGACATTTTGACTTGAACTTGCCCATTTAAAGACTTTGACTTAAACATTTAGGTTAGATCTCAAGGCTTGACTTTGACTTACCATCAGACATGAGATTTGACTTGGAAAAATGCCCCTTTTCTTTGCTTTTTTTTTTTGTAAAATGATCCGTTTGTCTTATGGTAGAGTTTTCAGGGGGAAGGTGTTGGGTGACTCCACTGTTGGAGACACCATAGCCTCAGCTCACACTGAGTATGTAAGAAGCCCCATCTTCATTTTCTCTCTTCTCGTCATCCCTGTAGCACATGCATACACAAACACATACTGCTCAATGGCAGGGCCCTCCTGCTGCCCCAAAGCATGGAATACCACATTTGTTTGTTTACGCCTCGTTTTCTTTCCCTGAACTCTATTAACATTTATATTGCAGCTGAAGGTGTTGGAAGTCCCTCCTGCAGTGGGGGGGAAACTGAGCTTAGATGAGAATGAGCTTCAGTCGAGCCTTCCTAGGCACAGACTTGTGTGTTTATACCTACATTATCCAGCTATTCCCCAACTGCCTCTTTTCCCGTCTTGGTTTTTTTTTTTTTTTTTTTTTTTACTGTTCTTTTTTCAGTTCATATCACCATTTGCTCCAGCTCGCCTCTTATGTGACTCCTTAAGCTTTTATCTCTCTCCAAGGTAAATTGATTGCTTGGGGAAAAAAAAGTGTCTGGAAAAGCTTCCGGATTGGGCAGCCTGATTGAGCATTAGCATATGAATAGAAGAGAGACAGCTCACCATGTCAGAGGAGGAGGAAGTGTTACGGGAAACATCCGTTAGACATCTGTGTTTCAGATGTTTCTTGCCAATTTTAACACATTTCTCTGCCGATCCGCGGGGGTATTCCAAGCAGACATTTCTAATTCGCACTGCTGTGACTTCTCTATTCATGCAGGATTTGGTACCACAATCTGTACTGTCATTTTCTGCAGGCTCCGCCTTCCTTTGGGCTTAACAAACAGGAAAGAACTCCACAACAATTTCATAGACTGTTAAACAAAGACATGTAAAAAAACAAAGTGTAAATGAGCTGTGCATCGTGTATATTTCCTGACATCACTTTCGGTGCTGCTCCTCCTTGCCTGAAGACACAGACAGACTGATATAGCTTGTCACACGCAGCTGATGGGTGTCACGTCAATCTTCCCTACGTGCTAGACCTGCATCAATTAAATACAGTTGGTTATAGATCTGTACTTGTCTACATCTGTATCTGACCTTGTGACCCAGCAGTCTGGTAGGCAGCGGTGGCACACTGCTCCTTTTAACAGTTTTACACAGGAGGACATAAGTATCAATTCTGGTGACAAATGAAATTCATCGGAATGCATATTTTATTTTAGTGAATCAGGGAGCTAATGCATCCTTAAAAAGTCTTTGTCATGTATCTAAAATTAAGACCTTAGGATGTCTTAAATTCTTAAAAATGTAAGTTGACCTTAAAAATGGTAATTCAGAGGTCTTACATTTTGTGATCATATGATTGTGTAATCTTGAATTTTCTGTGTAGCTTTTTTTCCTTGCGATAACCTCAAGACGGTTGAGGCTACCGCTAACTAGCTGCTAAAATAATCTTGTTAGCTATCTAGCTAGCTTTTTTGCGTCCATTGGACGACATTCATTTTTGCTATTAACTCACCTCTGTTGCGGCCCATGCAAGGTTAGATGCATTCTGAGCAGATAAACATTTAAACTTGGCACTACAGGGATTGCCAGATCTCAGAAGTTTCACTGCTTTGGCTGTGCTTGGCTGTTACAGAGTAGGATTCCACAACCATCCCCAATACTTAGTTGTTGTTTTTTTGTGAATTTGGCATGAAAAGGACCTTAAAAAGTCAAATTAGATTATCTGAAACTCACTGTGAATTTTATGACTTGGTCTATATGTTTGTACTTTGAATTTTAATTCTACTGTTTTCTGAAGGGCTTAGGTAAGGCCGAATTCAAAAATTTCAATTGTTATCCAGAATGCTATGTTGCACATGGAGGAACAAGTTGGTGCCGGCATCATGCTTTTTTGGTTAATTTGTTTCTGCACTGGTAGAGGCATAACCCAAAAGACTACAGTGTTGACGCTGAATATAAAGGCATGCCACAGTATTCAGATTTTTGTCTGTATGAAATTCTAAGAACTGTGTATTTTTTTCCCCTTTCGCTTCACAATTACACTTTGTGCTTTGCTGCTACTATATCACATTAAATCACATCAAAATACAGGGGCAACAACAAAACAACAAAACACGCCTGAAATTCACTTTGGGATTGCGGGAATTGTGCGATATATAATTTATTCCCACAATCCAGCATTTTGTAATGCGGGAAATTCCCTCTTAGAATTACAACGAAGCATGAACTCCAACAGAGTCCACTGTCTGCTCTCTGAGTCATCCCTCACCTGTGATGATGCTGACTATGGCAGTCATCAGAGAGCTTCTGTAGATGGCAGCGAAGGGAGTTGACGGAAAAGTCTGCAATGTGGAGGGTGATGAAGAAAGACTCCAGCACAGTTCCCTGAAACAATGAGAACGGGAAGAGAAGTACAGTAGCTCATGGAACTAAAAGAGAATGGACAGATGAGCAATACGAAAGACCATAAAAAGGAGCAGCAATTAATGCCTTTAACTAAAGAACGTGACAAGATCTAGAGTTAATCTCAAAAGACATACCATTTCTTCCCAAAATAGTTTTCCATGCTTACAAATATGTTATTCCATTTAGCCCTGAGTTATTAGGTAGAAGAGGATAAAGAACAGGAAACCAAATGCGTAAAGAGACAAGAGAGAGAAGCTTAAATAACAACTAGGAAGGTAGAGAGAGACAACAAATTAAAGCTGGGTGTTAGACGATATAAACCCATAATCAAGCTCATACGAAATCCCACCCCCTACCCCAGAGTGTATTCATTTCCCCAGTGGAAGGGAATCCCCCCATTCCAAAAAGTTAATTTCAGGCTTAGACATTTAAAAATATATACTTTTTCTCTATGATTCTGTTGCACTTTAATGACCCCCCCCCCACATATTTTTCAGTAAATGGGGGGAAAGCCCAATTGCATCATGGGATTCCAAGCACAAAATGACAGTTTTAAAGAGCTATCCTTTTCACACAAATAGCATTTAGTGTCTTAAATAGAAAAATTACAGTGATAACAATAGATTGCATTATTAAAAATGGAAATTCTTTGCCTGTAGATAGAAACAGGAACCTCTGAGAGTCATTTTCTTTGCCATATATTTTTAGCACTCTTGTGTGCTAAATGGAATAACAAGTTAATGTCACTGGTCTTGTGTGTGCTTCATATTACCGTTATGGAAAAGGTGCCTGAAGGAATATAGTACTAGGATGGCGAATGTAAAGCAAAGTGCAGCCTACATACATTGCGGGGCTGCCTGTTCGCTTAACACATCTAATCTTAGTGTTTTACATTTAAACTACGTGCAGAGATGCCATCCTGACATGAACTCATCTTAGCATCACAAGTTGTCTTTTCCCCGCTTTGCTTCCTGCCTCTCTTCCTCTCTTTTCCAGCAGCTGCCCATGCCGCCTCAAAGTTCACATTGGTTTGGCAACTCCTGGTTTGTTCTCCTCTTACCTTCCCTGAGCTGACACACACACCCCCACGTGTGTGTCAGCGGGGAGAAATGCATACCTATGCCCTTGCCAATGCTTTCACCAAGTTTTAGAAAGAGAAAAAAAAGGGAGAGTGAGGTGCCTTTTGTGAATTTCTCGAGTGTGTGCTGCTGCACCATTTTACTGATGACTTCCTATAGCCAACAGCAAAGTGTCACTTTCCTTCGATTCGCTAATTTGCATTGGTTCCCTTTCCCAGCGTGATGCTGTGTATCAGTGCCCACAAGCTGAATGTCAGCATCTCCTCTCAGCATACAAATATCCTGCTGATACAGTATGTCATGTATACTCCTGGACATCTCTAACATTTGATAATACCCTTGATATTTCACATCAAAAATTCACGTTGCTATTTTTATAACCAAATACCATTATTCTGTGGCCGACCGCGTCCTTTCACACCCTCATTGAACTGTATTTCATTAGGCACATGGCAATGAGGGTTTTTTTTACAATAGCTACTGTATTTAATCTATTTTATCTTGTGTGAAAGTGACAAGACCCGAAATGTTCTATTCTTGCGGATTTGAAGGCATGACTAGACCGAGCAGTATAGGTGATCTGCCATGGCCTCATCTAATCTGATTTGCATGCCAGAGAGAATTATGTAATTGGCATTTATGCAGAACAAAGAAGGATCAGCTCACGGAAAAGAAGGGTTTTTCATGTAGAACTGTGTATCTAAGCCTGTTTTCTGCAGCTCTGTGCTGCCTACGGTTGGCTACTGTGGAGACAGACAAGAGGCGACTGTTGTGTGGGACTGTTTGTGTTCGTAGCATACACACGCATGATGTGTTGTATTAGAGCATGATGAGCTGGCACATGGATTGTGACAAGGGGGAATACACTGGAAGCTTACCAGATCTTTCACATATGCTACCTCAAATTTGTAAAGCTTTTAGCTTTCCTGTAATTATTATGTACGAGTCTCAAGACTCGGCACCGTGAATAGAAATGGCAAGCGCTCAAGCTCAGCAACATTTAAATTAGATTTGGACAACATGTTATAGTTCTGGGACTGGATGTTGCGTTACAGGATCTAATACAGTTTTAAATAGTAGATAAAGGGCAACAATTCAGCTCTTTAAAGAAAATATATTATTCTGACCTCTTCCAATATTGATAAAATACATCTATATGTGCTGGTTTGAAAGGGATTGCTCAGTATTTTTGAAGCAAGGTTCTATTAAAAGGTTTAAAGCATTAAACATTCTACTTGTCGTAGATAACTCTTTGTTCATTTTGGTATAAATCCATCTTATATGGGATAACTGGAACATTGACCAACATCTTTGAAATGTATTGACACTTGACAAAATGCCTGTTACAGGTTTCACAATTCATGACTGTATAAAATGTTTGATGTTTTTATGCTTTCATGATGTAAAGCACTTTGAACTGCCATGTTGCTGAAATGTGCCATACAAATAAACTTGCTTGATAAATATCTTTTAAGGATTATAATTTTTCAATCATAAGTTACTCTCAAATTAAGTTGATGATTACACAGGAAATGGAGGACGGAGATGGTGCGCCACCATTGATCATGCTGTGTAAAACTTGTAGAACGGAAAGCATTTTCAGTCACAGTGTTTGTCTGATATAAACATGTGACACAATCGGTGAAAAACATTGGTGGTGGCAGCATCATGATGTGGGGGATAAACTAGCTACAAAGAGAGCAGTGATGGAGGAAAACCTGTTAGAGGCTGAGTGGAGGATGTTGAAATTTGCTTTAGACTTGATCACTAATCTGGATTTATATTAAGATGCCAGGTAAATTATTCTCTTTTATATTTTATTTTATTCTATTTTATAACCTTTTTGAAAAAACAGATGACTTGAAAAATTATCCCTTTCACTTATTTTCTGTCAAATTTCATGTTTTGAGGATTATATAGTAAGACCACATTAGAAACATGGTGCATAACATTCTCCACTCATCTTTTTCTATTGGATATTGTAATTTATTTTCAAAGTTACTGTCTAAAATCTAATTTCTAGATGAAAAGGCATGTCGATGTGTATACAGTTGAGATTTCCAGCCAGAAAATTTGGTAATGAGTGGGTTAACAAAACTATATATTTCCTGCCACAGTTACTTGACAGTAATGTTATGATCCGTGATGAATTTTTTATCACATTTCTAATGCACAAGGAAATTAAATTCATTAAACAGACCCCCTTGGAAATGAAGAGCTGCAAAAGAGGCAGTTTAACTTTCGTTAGAGACACATGATGTGTTTAAATATGTTCCTTATAACTTTTCACATTAGCAGTGATGCACATTTGAAGCTAAAGGCTGGTATATTCATTGACTAGCAATAGAATAAAGTTGAAATGCCGACTTGCTTTACATTGTGTTCATGATCATATCTAATATTTTTCAGCTCAAATTGTAGATACATTCTAGCTTGTTCTTCGCATTTCTTCACTGCTATGTTTTCGTTTATGCAAGGCCTTACTATTGAAGCAGGATTGATGCACTGAATGCTTGGCTGAGTAGTACCTGGAATTCCCCCAAAGTCTGAAGCATGGCTTTGGGCCAGATTTCTCACTGTGAGCATGAGATTCATGAAATGGACTATAATCTGACACGCGCCTCCTTTTTCTCACGCTTTGAGTTGTCGACGTCGGGGTTGCCGTACAGCTGACTGAGTCTGCGAGATGAGACTGATGCTACATTGTGGTCTTGTTGGCCTGATGGACAGTATGCTGTTGAATTGACGGTGGATTGTTATTCGCCTACCTGGTTTTCTGCTGCTTTGTTTTTAACCAGTAACGTTCACTTTATCTGAATGATCTTGCATCCTTGGAGAATTGATTTTATTTTAAAAAGCTCAAAGCACTTGCAAAATAACAAAGAAATTACAGAAGAAATGAGATGTATAAGATCAAAGACACAATTTACATATGATTTAACTAATACATTTTTACAAAAACTCATTGAGAGGAATAATGTCTTGAGCCTTGTCATTTCACCCCAATAAGGACTACTTTCACTGTTGTTAGAAAAGGATAAGTTGTTAATTACAAAGTCACCTACAACATTGCATTTCTTTTAAGCCACTGCAGCGCTTGGACAAATATTGAAACCCCTGAAGGTACATTTTGTCATGTTATAAACACCAGCTTCATTGTAATTTAATGGAATTATACTTGATTGGCAAATTGTCAAGTGGATAATATGAAGTAAAAGGAAAAAGATTAATGGTTTTCATTTATTTATTTTTTTTACAAACTAAATATATAAGACAGTAGAGATGCATCAATATAAAACTGTGGACCAACATTTCAAATTTCTTTATTTTAGGTAAACACCCCAGTATCACTCTCACTGTCACATGACCAATCATTTGTGTTGTGTACATTAAAGCTTATAAACAGTTTTAGCTGTAGGCATACTTTTGCAAGGTACTTTATTCAGCACAATGTGTATATTATGGCATTAGAAGTATACATTTATCAAAAATATTCAGTACAATCAAAATGTTTAAGTGTTAAGGTCCCACTAGACAAACACTTATTGTTGAAGTTGGTGCATTATTAGTCTCTCTCTGTCTGTGATTTTATTTTATTTTTTATCCGTGCTGCTAAAGAATCAAATCATTGTCTCAGTACTGAGTTTTGCTGCAGTGGACTCCTCAGGCCCGAGGCAAGCTGTGCGCTTGTGGACCTGTGTTGATCCGCTGCTGCTGCTTAAAACGGCGAGCTGTCAGCAGGAGCCAGGTGAGGTAGTTTGTTCGGCTCACCACTCAATGGACATGTTTCATTGGCACCTCGCTGGAGGTCAGCAGTAACTGACGGCCAGAGCGGCGAGGGTCGGGCCCACAACCCGACTTCACCCAAAGACTGAATTACATCGCCGGTACGGCAGGTGGGCAGAACCGAAGCTTGGGGCCGAAGATTGCGGCCCAGCACCGCTTCAAAGGGCGTATCTGGACGGCGTGCTGAAATCCAATTGACCATAGTGTCACGCAGCTCCATTCATACGCCTGATGTGCACAAGCTGCTAGGGAGCCCAGGATTTCATTTTTTTCCCCCACACATTTCTAAACCAATAACTATTCTGCGGGGTATCTCACTTGAGCGATGGTGTTGTTGAAGATGTATTGGATAGGGATTAGGACTTGGAGCTCATCAAAGAAAATAGCCTGGTCAGTGTGACGTGCCGCTTTAAAGTGTCTGAATATTTTAAGGGAGTCCTCTTCCTCAGAGGAAATGAAATCCATACAAAGAGCGGAGAGCAGGAGGTTTTTGTTTGCTTCTCCCACTGCTCAGGGGCATAGATGGGAGATTTGGAGATGTGGAGTAGATTGTTAGGGAGCGAGGCAGTCGGGGCCTATTTTCACCGCAGCTGAGGCCTCCACTAGCCACAAGCAGTTTATATAATTCCAGAGATGAGAGAACAAAATATCTTCCTCCACACAAAGTGAGGTTTTACACCCTACCTCCTCCTTCTCCCTTTCTATATTTTATATCTCCTTTCCTCCTGCTTCCCTTCAGTCACCTCCAGACAGCTCTACCTAGGTGCATCAAGGACAGCTCGAGGAACTGCAGCATTGGGACACAAAGACGGGCGCTGTGCAAAAAGTCCTCCTTTTACATGACATCTAGTCAGGATCATTGTGCCTGCTCCGCCATGCATCACCTGCTCCTAAATGACTGTGCATTGTGAGCTGAGTGGATGTGTGGCCACGTAACTTGAGGCTGGCCGGACAGGATTGCCCGGAAGCTACACGCGCCACGGAGAACGACTTAGTCGAGCCATGCCGCTCAGCTCTTTTGAGCGTGCTTAAGAGCGGAGAATTATTCCGCTCATTTCTGGGTTCCTGTGAAGCATGACAAAAAAAAAAAAAAGAAACTCGAGTGCTTCATGCTCGCCCAATTCCCTTTCCTGAGAGGAGCCGAGAGGGCTGGGGGGGGGGGGGGGGGGGGGGGGGGGGGGGGGTTTAGAAGTCGTTCAACAAACACTCACCACGACAAACGTTAATTACAGCAATTAAGTGGACCCTGCAAACGTTGTCTGGGGTGACTAAAACACGGCGTCAAAGAGGCAATGACAGATGCCAACACTGGGAAACAGTGAAGCAGAAGGTCGCTGTTAGGTATCACACAATGGTACGCTAACTGACAGAGAGTAAAATCACCATTTTCTGTTTTAGTCTGTTATTGTGCATAAGAAATCATTGGTAATATGTGCAAAGCTACTCATACCTGTTAAACCTTTTCTGTTCTTATCATGCTGCAAACACAATCTGTGATTTATTGGAATTTAAATTGTTAGACTATCACAAAGTAGTGCAACATTGTAAAGAAGAAGGAAAATTATACATGGTTTTCCCTTTTTTTTTCCCTGAGATCTAAAATTGAGTTCAACCCTCCTGAGTCATTACTTGAGACTGGCATAGAGGGAAGAATACAAATGAAGGCTAAACTGTCCAGATTTGGTCGTTTTGTAAATACGTTTGAAAACTTTACATCGTTTTCATTTTACTTAACTATTATGAGGTACTTTGTGTCAGTCAGTGACATAAAATCTAATTGAAACAGTTTCTTATTGAAACATGAAAACATAATTTCAAACATGTTCACAAAATAAAAATGCAATGCATTTGATGTCAATGAATACAATACACAAACGGCATACACCAAACATTTTTCAATGCATGTTTATTATTAATGATATTTATAAAATGTGTGAACAAAATCTGACATAAGTAGCCTTTATTTTACTTTTTAAAAATTACACTAAAATTTTGATATCTTAAGGATCTCACTGTTAGATTTCTAGTCACAGTTCACAATCGACTAATAAAGACTCCTTGTCGAAACATAGAAATAAAATGCATTTGATGTCATTGAATAGACACACAACGACCATACTCCAAACATTTCTTATGCATGTTTTCATATCTTTATGAATATTATTATTAATGATAATCACAAATTGTGTGAATTTGTGTGACATAAATACAAATAAATATACCGGTAATCAAATTTATATTTAGATTTACATTAAATCTAAAAGAACATTCAGGAAGGAGCAGCAATGCCACAAATGAGTAAGATGCCCTCAGCAACAGAACAAAGAGCAGAGTACTCATTGGTGCGCTGACTTTGTACCAGGAAATCTACTACCTGCGGGTTTTCTCCCGCTGGGAGAACTGCCGTTCTTGTCCTGGAGGTTGAGCAGAAGAAGGTCTAAATGTACAGCATCCACTAATAGCAGGTAAACTTTATATTCCTGTCGATAACAGATGCTTGATGACCTTGGCAGCCATGCCAGATTATGTGCACTTACTGTTTATTTTTAGAATAAAGTGGACTACATAATTAGCTTTGTAGCTCAGTGGCCTGTGTTTCTGTCAGGCTTTTTGTTTTTACTTGTAAACAATTATATTTTTATTCATTTATGTGCAGCTGAGTTTTGTAGAAACCAGAAGAAGGAAAAGCTTTTCACTTCTAAGAATGAGAAAAGGAGGAAAATACATGAGTTTTAATACCAAATCTAAGAAAATTCTCTGAAAAAATACTTTTTCGATAACTAAATTAACCTGCTAAACTTTTACGATAAAGTATTTATTAGAGAGGACGCTCTTTTCCCTTGAATGCTCTGTTCTTGGTTCTGGCTGCATTTATTTAAAAAATGCAAGCAGCTGCATTTCCTACATTTGAACAGCTGAGGCTGTTCTATCACCAGAAGGTGTGTGATTTGTGTTGCAACAAATTTGGTTATATTGCAACTTAACACTGGTTCAGCACCATTGGTATTACTGACTGATAGTAACATCCCAACTTTGTAGTTCTGATGAAATTGAGGAAAATCTATAAAATTTTGATCATCTTTGTTTTACTTACATTTTATCCTGATCAGTTGTAATGTAAAGTGCAGTATGGTTCATCTCAAGATGTGATTTTTCAGAGTGTAAACAAATGAATGAGCTAAAGGTTTATAAACATAGGAAAAAGATGTTTTACATTACACCAGTTAGACCTTTTCATACATTTGACCACATATATGTTGATAATGTAAACATTTGCAAAGATATGCTCGCTCTAAAAAAGCAAGGGATCCTAATAAATCTTACAAATAGCAAAAAGATATAGAGAGTGTTGGAAGACAAAACCCTGATACTCCAGATTGTAATTTTTCATATGTCTGACATCTTTAAATGAACTAAAGCTGAAATAGTTTGAAAATGTTTATTTTAATCACAACTTAAAATTGGAACTAGATTTGAACATGTCACGTAGATCATATTGTGATGGAGATTTCATGTCAAAGTTGAAGCTTAACAAGGTCTGAAGAGGTTTGAAGCTCTTATTTTGAAGTATAGGAAGTAGTTCTTGAGTTGTCATCTTGAAGTGATGGAAACTTCAAGATGGCAACTCAATAATAATAAAAACCTAGAATAATAAAGACCTATCGAGCTGGCTGACAAATTGTGATTATAGAAGCACTGAAGAAATTTTAACCGGCAGTTATTGGTACAATAACTTGGTGTTATTGTACCAAGTAATATTGTACCAAGAAAAAGTAGTATTGTACCGAGAAAACGGTAAGATTGACAAACCACTCACAATTGGTCAGTTAGCATTATGTTAATACCAATACTAACTGTGGCTGCAGGGTCACTGTTAGTTGCTAGTGGACTTCTGTTTAGTAAAGAAGCTCAATGACTTCAGTGTCATGTATTATCTATTTTTGTGAGATGGATGTATCACTACCTTCCTGTTAAGATGATATCACTGAGTTGTTAATCTGGCTATAAATTTATAACTTATAATTAGGGTGCACAGATTGCAGTTTTATGGCCGATTACTGATTTTGGCTGATGCCAATTTTATTTATTTTTTGGTCTGAAATGTTGCTAAATATAACAAAGTTGCTGAGTTGGCAACAGTAGGGTGACTGTTGTTAACTGCAAATGTGCAGACATGACCTACTGGGCCGGAGTATCAGTCAAACTGCTGTCATGGCAGAGCAGAAGTGATTGATATTTTTTAGACCTTTTCTGAGGTAGATAAGATCGGTGGATAAGATCAACTTTGTGTGCAAGTATCACCTGATCACCAATCTCCCAAAATGAAGGAAACCGATTTATCAGCCGGCTGATAAATTGATTCACCCCTAATTATTAGACTTACAGTTTTATCATTCAAAATCCTCAGTGGATGAAGTATTCTTCATTTATATTAAATTGTAATAAAAACAAATCATGCCACGTAGATATTTCTTGTTTTTTTTCCAATGAAATTGCTTTTTGTTTAGGCAACAATTTCATCTGTTCGCCTGTATAGTTGAGGTGCATCGCATTGGGCTCCGATGGCCACTATTTGTGGCTAAAAGGATTATTTATACATTCCTTTGATCATTTATTCAGCAGCAAGAAGCCATTTGCTGTGCAAAGATAGTTTTATGTAGGAAGCAGGAGTGTGCTGAGAAAACACTGACTTTCAGCTTTTTGTAAGAAACTTGCATCTCCAACCAAACTGCATCATTGTAAGGATTGTCAATTTAATCAGCAGTGCAGTGTTTGATTAGTGTGAAAATGTCAATAGAATAAGTCGAGAATTCAGGAAGACATCGAGCTGGACTGCAGAGATGATGCCTTTCAGGGCTGACCACTGCTGCTTTCACAGAATGAGAAGGCAGAGGACAAAAACAAAGATAGCCCTGTGTTTATGTGGCCATACCATCCCCTGCTTATCGCCTCCTTGTTTTGTTATCTTGTCACTCAGGTGACCACATTTCAAGAGATGAAGGTTGCACAATGATTAGCTTCATTGTATTCCAACAATGTGTGTTCTCCAGTGTGTGTTTGTGTGGGGATGAAACAGAGCGATAGAGAGGCAATGGCTGGGTGTTGGTGTAGCTGTGTGTGTGTGTGTTTATACGTGGAGGGGGCTGAGGTTAAGGTTTGTGAAGGCCTATCACAAAAAGCCATTATTGTAATTGAAAGTTAAAATCCCATTTGTTTACCCCTCTAGTGCTTACCGTCAGCATCAAGACAAGGGGTCCTGTTTCAAAAATTAACGTTTGGTTTCGGTGTCAGGGGTCAGGCAGAGAAACATCAACTCACTGCCACTCAAAACAACTCAAGCAGGAGAGATTATTAACTATAGAAACACGGTTTTTGTTGTCCAGCCGCCGTATGTTCCACTGAGCCCTTGCAAAGAAACAAATCCCGATGTCTGAATACAATAAGTAAATTTGCTAACCAAATTATCACAAATAACAAATGAGTCTCTGGTGACCTTAGACTCTGTACAGTATGAACCGCCTTTATTTGATGCATCAGCAGGATAAAGGACATGCTGGAAATTGTGAAACCTTGAGAGGAGAAATCCTTCCCCTTTGCTGCAATAGCACGCAGAATATCATCTGGGGTGGTTAGCGGTATCAACGTATGCCAAGGTTTTAGACAGTAACTATTTCCTGTGGTTTTAAATTTATTTTTTGAATATCCAGCACTGCCTCTTACTTACCTGTTTCTGCATGCTACCTCTCCATTAAGTGAAAAAAAAAAAAAATATATATATATATATATATATAGCACTTGTTTTAAAAAAAAGCGATTGGGCTAACATTGAGTGCAAATTAATGAAGTCCCATCCATCACTCTTAAATCAACTCTGTGTAAAAATTCTGGTTGGGAAGCAACAAGCAAGGTGTCGGTTCAGCAGATGATTAAAGACTAGGTGTCTTAGCAGATTACCCAAATAATTATAGGTTCACTAAATGTTAGCTTTTTATACCCCTTTACTATTAAACTTTATGGCTGCAGCAAGCTGCCATTTTCTTGCAGATGCTAATTTCTAATCTTCTCTGAAGGCTAACATTCAGATCAATTGTAGGTCCTATTCCCTATCTCCTAAATTTTGTAAACTTTGCTTTATTTCAAGAATTAACTGTTAAAAAAAACAACACTTGCTATTTTTTGCATAACAAGATGTTTTTATTGATTATGGTGGGAGAAATTAATTTTAAAACGTTTTGCAAATATTGAGTAGAAAATCAATATTTTTAAGATGCTGATTATAGATCAGTGATGATTAAGGAAAAAAATTAGGTGATTCTCATCGTCTGATTAATGAATTATTTACTACTAAATATAGAGGCTGCTTGTTTTATGTTTTTCAAAAACTTTATGTACCAAAATCAAAATAATTTTAAGCAAATTTTACATGAACATGTGTAATTATCACAACTGAAATAATCAATATGTTCTGTCAATTTAGAAAAAATTATGCTTTTTTGAGACTTACAAAAGCAATTACATCATGTTGTAGATTCTGGTTTTAAATGTTGCTAGGAATACCCTGATAATATAAAATCTTGATATTTTATATGAAAAGTATGAAAACAATGTTGAATCCTGCTGGGTAAAAAAAAGTCAGAGAACTCTTTTACTGTCCTAATATGAAATAACAAAGTTTCTTTTTTTTTTTTTGCAGAAATTGTTGCATTTTGAAAGAAAGTCATGTTTTTGTCAAAATGTTCCCACCTACAAAACAAATCTCTGATCCAGATTTGCATTTACTCAATAAGGGAGTAAAGAGCTGAAATTAGTCCATGTCCCACCTGTTGTAACACATTTATTTTCAATTATTTATTTATAATATTTGGATCTTTCTTCTAGGTAACTAGAAGGGGAAAAGGCAGCCCCAGTGTCCCAGCTATCTCTCAGCTGGGTTCTCCAAGTCAAACACACCTAACTTACTTAGCCTTGTGAAGTTTATAGTGTGAGCCATCAACATGGTGCATGTTCAGAGACAGGGAGGGGGCAGCAGAGACCCAAAATAGCTTTAGAGGCACCATGGTGTTTAAAAAAATCCACAAAAAAACAGACGCCCAGCTCTTAATGTGTTTTTTAAATTATTTTAGAGGAAGCAGTAGGGTCCTGCCTCTGCCTTCTCTGTGTGCCCTGCAGGACAGGAGAGGAGCACCAAACTATGTCAGTGAGTCAGTCGCTGCTAGAGAACTGCTCAGCCCTCTGCTGAGGGTTTAAAAGGTCAGGCGGATTAGTCCGTGTGAGGTCTGCGTTTTTCTACCCTGTCTGGCTCACATCATTGCATATTTGATGAAAAGGTTACGTGATTATAAAGATCAATTTCAAACAAGGTGCACAGTTAAAAGAAAGAAATATGTGTTGCCTATGTGTATAGTATAGTAACTCTGTTGAACTAACAAAGAAATCTGTCTCTTTTTCTTATGTTTTACAAATGGATTAAATATGTTAGAACTAAAGCTAATTTAAGCTGTTTAAATTGGACGTCATTGTTTTATGAATCATTACAAAAAGTTTTAAGAATGATTTAAAGTTTTTAACATTAACGCTGTCATTGTATTTTTGCCACATTAAACCAATCTAATGCAGATTCAGTCTTATTTCTTAATGGTAACAACCTGCGTACTTTCTATTCTTGTTAAACACAAGAAGACCCATGACCCAGATTTCTTTTATTAATAAGTATTACAGATTTTCTGTATTTTTTTTTTTATTATTTATAATGTGTCTCAAAGCACAGCTGCTTCATTTGAAAACAAGATTAATTTCAGTGTTCTTGGTGCCAAATAGACCCCTGGCATGCCGCGTCTCATAACCCCTGGAGTGAGTTTTAGATATCCAGCCTCGTTCACAATATATTGCCTTAGAAATTTGGTAAATGTTCGCAACGAGCTCGCTCAAATGTCCTAGATTTGGCCACAGGCAAGCATCTAATTAGCATAATATTCATATTTTTGGAAAGCTCTTAAGAGTACCTCTGGCATTGTCCATTTCTCTTATTTGCCTCTCATTGCCACAACACTTGCTTAATGCCTGCTCTGTGCCGAGCGATTGCATGTTTCGCTCATTGAGAATGCACCGCGAACGCGCTTGTTTGGGGTATGGGCCCGTGCATCTCCAGGGCCCCATAATCAGCTCTAAGCTGCTTCTATCAATCTTCATAACTGTAGTGCGTTGAGGAGGGAAGTGCGGCTAATCAGCTCTAACCGGCCCCTGTGTTCAGCTCGACTGTCACTGTTATAGCGAGGCCATATGCAAACATTGTGCCCCCTCTACATGCGCGCATCTTGGCCGCCTCTCGGGGCCACTCCACAGATGGCCGGCTCTGGCAGGAGTCAGGTTTCTGAAAAGGGGGGCCTGTGACTTTCACAGAATAGCTGTTAGTGTAGGTTAATATAGGAGTGGTGGCCCTGCAGAGGTGGCAATCACGGCTCTGATCAGAGCCGGGCTTCAAAGACGTCTGTGGAAGTTGAAGCCAGAGTTGTCATTAGCTTCTGCCCTGTGCTTGACAGCCCTTCTCCACCCCCAACTCCCTTTTCCTGTCCCCTCTCTCGCTCCCCCTCTCTCGGTTTTTTCTTTCTCCCTCTTTATCTTTCGCTTATTGCTCATGCTTTGCGTCTGTGTGCAAACGGCTACTGTAATCCTGGTTCTGGGCACTCGGGCCTGTCACTCCACATTTGCACTAAGCATCTTTCCTTCTCTCATCTCCTTTGCTCTAATTGTATTGTAATAAGCAATTACAGATCTATTTATGCACACTAGATCTGAGATTGGACCACTTTTTAAAAGGACACTGCCTGGACCAGGACCAGCAGCTGCCCCTCGCACCTAACTCATAGTCAGACTCAGACCTTGCTGCAGCTAATCGCCAAGCTTTTCAGTGACGATCTAGTCCCGCTTTCCCCCCGCATGATCCTCCTCTGTCTTCTACCTTGTGCTGAGTGCCCTCTAAAGCAAAAGTGATTGCGCTGTTTGTTGTTTATTGGCCGTGTTTTCTCTCTGTGAGTCAGCACTGGTGATGCAAATGAGTCAAGGCAGTGTTTACCTGGACTGACCATGTTTTCCCTTCACATGTATGCGTATGCGAGGGTGTGTGCATGCGTGCGGCGCGTGTGTGTGTGTGTGTTGATCGTGCCTGCACAATATCTAGGCCTTTGATCATACTACAGTGCATTGACAGATGCTCTCTGGTGCTTTCTAGTTGCTTATGAACGAGACCACTGTCGGGATCTGAATGCCGGCAATTATATCCCCTTGCTAGAACAGAAACAATTGTGGCTCATACAACAAGGCGCGAGACGTTTTTCTATCTGTCCCATTATTTTTAGCTGCGAGAAATGACACCGAAATCCCCCGTCTCTTTCCTTTCTTCCAGCCAGGGGGAGTGGTGGGGTTTGGATTCTGTGTTTACAGCCATTTGTGAGTCTGTATGTGCGACGGGTAAGGGCTATGATAAAGGCTTACACTTTTTAATCGTAGCTGGATGTGTGAGCTCAGGCGACCTGTCTGAGAATTGACTCGGCAAAGGGCGTTCGCATGCTTTGGTGGGTGAAAGATCCGCTGACAGCTTATTTGCACCTAGAAACGGTCAGTTAATCAGGAGCATGACGGGATCAAACACGAGTGAGAATCGAAGGAAACAAAGGGAATAAAGTATTCTTTACCTCAGAATAAATGATAAAAACAAAAGATTTGTTTGAACAAAATAAAAATAAAAAAATAGAAAAGTTCTGCACATTGATTAGTTCCTAATCAAAAGATATTGACCGCTGAAACATTTTTGGACCTTAATGGATCTAAACACTGGTTTGAAGTGTCATAATACATTTTTTTTAATTGCCATGTCATAATTGGCATGATACCATCATCTCTTTATTTTATCCCTAAAAATGGCCTTCTTCTATCAAATTTTTCTTTTTTGATGTTGGAAGTGAGACCAATATGATCCCACAATAGTACCACCAAGCTTTGCTCAAGTATTTATACAACTTTTTTACTTTTTGTCACTGTGCGTCCACAATATTTACAGCATTTATATTGTATTTTATATGATAAACCAACATAAAATGGGTAATAATTTTGAAGTGTATGAAAAAACTATATAAGGCCTTCAAAATTTTAACCAAAAAACTATTAAAAATAAAATGTGACCAACTTTTCTGATTTCTAAAAACATTTTGTTTGGCTATCAGAGTAATGTGGACTATAACAAAAGCATGCCACACTTTTCAGACTGTATTTTGTAAACTCTTTAGTAATGTGTTCTTCCTCTTACCTTCCAACTAACAATCATGCACTACTTTGTTCTGGTCTGTCACATAAAATTCCCAATGAAATACATATAATTTGGAATGTAAATATTGACAAAATGATACAAGTACTTCTGCAAGGCACAAATGTTATTAACATGCATTCATTTTACAAGTAATAAATCAGGTACAAAAACACAACGTCACGTCCGTATCAAAACACACAGCGCTTGGAAACCAGTAGAATGCTAGCCACAAATCAAAATTACAAATAAAAGACAGCAACAGAATGGAAACGAAAACGCACGCTAATGAGCACCCAATGAGCAGCCAATGATTGCCTTTCGGGGTAAATAAATCAAAATCTCCCAGAATTCCTGGTATTTGAATCAGGTCATTTGAGAAAAAGCCCTGCAATGACATGCAGGTAAAATAGAGAACAAACTGCAGGCTTCTCATGTAATCTGTGTTGTACGGAGTCCCTGTTCATGGGCGATACATATGGGAGGACAGAATGGAAATTTATGCAAATAGCTGCCGCCCTTGATTCATCACCACAGACTGACCACGCCGGCAGAGGAAATTGTGTCTGAAATTTTACATCTGGGAAAAGAAAATCGGAGACGCTATTCCGCCGTGCAGACAAGGGAGGTGAAAGTCTGAACTGAAGCTCTAACGGAGAGAAGAACAGAGGTGTGAGCGTTAAAAGATGCATTATGAAGTTACTTTGCCGAAGCTGTTCAGCAGCTCAAAAACAAAGGCAATGCTTTATTTCTGTTCCCTCTGTGACCTCCCATTACAATACCTGTTTTCCTTGACTCTTAATGGCTTGTACTGTAGCAGCTTCAGTCCAGTGGGAGAAGCCTGAAGTGAGTGATAATAACAATCTATTAAGCAGATTGATACATTATTTTTGAAAAGCTTTTAAGGCAGAATTTTTGCAGATCCTCCCCCCCCCTCACTTTAGGCTACAAATCACCAGCCTCTTTTGTTGAAATCACATTATCACCAACTTCCAAAGGTGTTGTCATCCTTTTATTTTATTTAAAGGTCCAAAACTAAAACCCCTTTCAAAGGCATGTTAAGTCTTGCATGTACCAAAAAAGGAGAAGAAAATGGGTGTTTAGGCTTTAAAAATCCTAACAGATTGTCCAGGCTGCGATCAGTTGTTAAAGCTTGCCCTCACAAGGAGTTTGTATGGCTGCAGCTTTAAACTCAGTGGCAGCTGTTTTCAGGAAGGGTTCACAGAGAGGAGCAGCCAAGTGGGAGCAGCTTAGGACATGGAGTTCACTGCAGGGCACTTGACACCACCGGGGATGAGACACTTCCGTTGTTAATTTTTAGAGGGGGAATAAAGTCAGTCAGTGCGTAGTTGTTGCTTTTAACTCTTGTGGATAATGATTCTGTAGGTTAATGTTCAGCCTCTACAAAGTTTTCTTGCAGCTTGTTCCCTGTAGCAAGTTGACTGATCAGCTTCCCTTTCCTTGCTGATGAGTGCATGCCCAAAGCATGACGCTGCCACCACCATGTTTCACAGTGGCGTTTAGTGTTTGTTTTCATTCCTCACATAGGGTCATTGCAAGTAAGGTGATTTTATTTATAGCATATTTTCAGCAACAAGGCAGATCAACGTGGTTTACACGAATTAGAAGGAAATACAAACAAAACAACAAAAGAAAGACGAAAAGGTAAAGGTATAAAACTACTATTGGTTCCCCATGTTGAATAAGAATAAATAGTCCATAATTTATAAACTACTAGGGTTTTCTCCGTGTCTGATTCTTGTCCTGGGTTGAGTAGATGGTACCTTTTAAGTTTGTTCTAGATTTGGAAACTAATAGGAGTTTCTAAATGTTACATTTTGGTCTCATATGACCAAATTGCAAAAACACAAAATCCTGCAAAGCATTTTTTTTCTGGTTTCTAGTGCAAATATCTTAGTACACTTGACATAAGACAAAAACTAAATTACAAATAATTTTTGAGCAAGCTATATTAGCTTGTTTTAAGTCAGCAATTCCTTAATATTGCTGATATGTGGAGTAATCTGCCAGTGGAACTACTACTTTTTTCAGCAATATTAAAGAAATATTGACTTTAAAAAAACTCTTGCTTAAAAATCTTGCTTAAAAGTTACCTGTAAGTTAGTATAGTGTACTACAATATTTGCACTATAAACTAGCACAAAAGTGAAAGATTTTGTGTTTTTTCAGTGCACAGGATCCTCTTCCATTTGTTTACAAACAGATTATTCTAACAATGGCTTTGTTTTTGCCACACTTTAAGTAAAAGTCCAGGTTCCTAGATTGCGCATTAAATTATTCTTTAAGTTTATCCTCACGTGGAGATTTTTGAATGTGGCTTTAAATCCAGCTGCAGTGGCTTTCAGGAATCGTTCAGTGATGCACAGAAAGGAGCAGCTCAGGACACTGAGTTCACTGCGGTGCACCTGGTGCAGGCAAGGACGAGACGCCTCGTCTGATATTTGTCAGGTAATGTTCTGCTAATAAAATAGGTGTTATGTTGTTCAAAGCAGCAGCTTGTAAAACTGAGGCAGTCCCAGATGTGTAGTCTAGAACTGGTCGACTGCTTGCATCATTATTCTAGACCTTTTCGTGTTAAAAGCAATCTGGACAGAGAGAGGTGAAGACATTGATCTACGATCTAAGAATAAACATTTTCTTCCTCCCCTACACTCGTCAGAAGTGATATCAGCTTACCTGTCTTTGTCACCATCTGTCACTGCCGTCTCTCTTTGGAAACAATTTAGAAAGCACACACTTGCAGCACCACAACTGAAGTGTCAGGATTTGCATAAATATGTTAAACATTTTTTTCCCTCCACTCTGCCTGCTTTTTCTCCTACTTAAATATTGTTTCTCAGTGTATTAATCTCCTCTTATATTCTGCTTGCCGAGTTAATAACATCCATGCCTCTGCATTCTTTGCTTTCTGCGCATGTTTTAAACACTAATGGTTGTTTGTTGGCGCACAAAAGTGGCTCTCTGAATTTTGTTTGCTTCCACTTATTGAAATTTGAAAATTACAGATAACAATAATGCTGTAGGTTGCAAAATCAGCTACAGGATTTTTTTTTCTTCTTCCAACTTGCTCGACTCACAACTGCCTTCAGTTGTATAGTTCACCCTTGGAAGAAAGTTTTATACAGTAAAAGACTGGAAGACGTGGCTGTCTTTAAAAGGGCTTGGAAATGGGGGGAAGACTGCATATAAGCCATACAAGTGAAATCAGACTGGTCTGCGGTGACTTTACCAAGCATCACTTGCACACATTTGTTCCAAAGCTTGTTTGTCTGCTCTTTGACACAGACCAGTGAGTGGAGAGTAGCCAGACTGCTGCCGTTTGTTTTGCATATATTTACTCAGCAGTTTTGCATGTGCTGTCACACATGTGTATGGCTCTACTGGGACACTTTATAAGACAACTGCTTTTCAAGTAATGTGTGATTTGTATTCACACGTAATAAACGATGACTATTACCATCCTAGTCATTTACCTTTAAATGAAGGGCAACGTGTTGGCTCTGTCTAAGTTCTCTTCAGCTGGCTCCTCCTTTAGGCCATGCTGAAACAGTCAAGCTAATTCAAACATAATTTATTTAGGATAATAATTGGACTCAAGGATCGGACTGTACAGTTCTCAGGGTTAACATTTTCATTTCTTGCATATCGTTCTAATCTGGTAATAGAAGGAATTACAGGCAATTCATGTAATACATACATGTATTAATATTTTCATATTCACTTAGCATGATTGCTTAGTAATAGCCAAGGGCTTCTTCTTATGCTAACTTCTGCATCCTCTCCATCAGCCAGCTAAATACTTTTATGAGTATTTTCAGGTTTATGTTTTTACTCTTTTTATAACATAATTTTTTATTAATGGGTATAAATTCAGATTTTTTTTTAGGACTTTTAAGGCTTTGGTGTTTAACTCATTGGCTGCTAAACAATAAACTGACTATAGTTCAATGACTGGAGAATTTAGTGGCTCTCCTCTTCAGCCTCTCCATATATGAGAAGGTAATTACTCTAAATCATAATAAATGGGAATAATTGCCATTAAGTGAAACTGTGAATAGGTTTTTTACATCAGTGTAAAGGAATTTTGATCTGCTCTTCTTTCCAGAATCGTTGTAGTTCAGTCAATTTGTTTTAGGTCTTGCCAAATTCTCTCAACTCCAGACATTGATTTAGCTTCTACAAAGTCTTCATCTGATGTTTTTCTTTTTTCTGCTTTTAAACTATTCAGGAGCAAATTTCTACAGCTTTTTTATGATCTCAAATAAGTCATTTCTAGTCATTGCCAATTTGTTCTGTTTGGCATTGTTAAAATCGGCTAACAAGTGTTGACAAAGCTACACCTGAAGCCTTTTAACTTTTTTTTTTCTTCTCTGTCGGTCTTACTACAGTAGGCCTTTTATTTTCATGACGAATTCACTGGGGCAGTAATTTGTGTAGCCATTCATATACGCCCAGCTTGGAGCTCTGAAAGAATTAAAAACACATTCATGTGTCGACACTCACAAACTTCCTCATGCGCACTGATAACCCTCCCTATTGTCTCTTAGGGGTGTGCAAAAATAACTACATGTTGAATTAGGTTAAAGGGAAAAAAAGTGGGTTGAGGAATGGTCCATTTTTTTAAAGCTGTCAGCTTGAATTGTTGCGGAGATGGATTCTTGAAAGAAGTGAAGCCAAATGATCAGAACTAATGTTGCTTTAAATGCTGTGTGGGGAATTCTCGGTTCCCCAGTGGCTTCAGTGAAAACTGCATTTGTTAAAATGTATAATGATCTGTGTCAAATTAAAGTAATTTCATCCAATCTTCTTGGTGTTATTGCATTTGCTACTTGTTTGAACAAATAACTGCTCTAATTTAAATTATGGGAAATATGTGATCCAGTTGTTAGTGTTAGTTAAAATGTATTAAGTGGACAGAATTATGAGGAAATCATTAGAAACATTTGCTTTTTATTGAGAATAAAGAGTATGATAAAAGTTTGAAGGAAGAAAAAGTCAGTGGTCCCATTGTCGTAGTAATATTTTCATAATTGGTCATCAGTCATAATTGGTTGACAAAGGTAAAAAAAAATACAGTATTTGTGTGGGGAGAGGAAGGTTAAGCAAAGTTTAAATCAAATCTCCATTAGCAACTTTAGTCTCAAACCGGTGCTCAGTTTTGTGCTTTGAAACATATTTGAATACCTATTTCTTGAAGACTGCACAATAAAAGTCTTGAAATTCTACTACGGCTTTCAGCTTTGGTGTGTGACTCTAAAATTATAAGCGGGCTTCATCTGGCCTCCCCTTTCTCATGGCACCTCTGCTCCTTTGGTCATTGACTTGGAAGGGGTTGCTAAAAGTAGGTCAGTTATTTCTATTGAATTTAATTCAGTGTTCCACTCTACTAAATAAGCCTTTTTTTGGGTTAAACAAACTCAAACAACCCTCAATGTATTCCCAAAGCAATTTATATTCTTCCCCACACTTAAAACAAAATGTTAGGACCCACCATGGACCTCAAATCTGGAGGGATTTTTTGATGCTGGTGTAAATTGTCATGGATTTCTTCATGCCCTTTGATTTTTTTTATCTTATTTTTTTACACTCCAGGCTTTTGTGAAGCAAATAATTTCCATTAGATTGCCATAGTGTAACTTTGTAGTTGGAAAGCTAACATTGGGTCTCTTAGAGACAAATTTCAATTGTATATGAAACAGTTGGAACGTCGGAAGCTGAAGAGGTAGCAGAAATCTTTTTTACATTTATTTCTCCATTGTTCAAAAACTCAAAATGTGCAGCTGTAATTAGTTGCTCGAAACCGAACCCTCAACATTGTTGCAACTAAAGAAGTATTGGCGTCTGTTTGTATTTAAATCCTAGCTCTGAGATTTCCAAACTATTGACATATACATTTCCAAGTCCAGCATGTTTCTTGACAGACAGGTTAAACGCTCAAAATAACGAAACACAGCAATTTTGGTGCATTACATTCTGCCTTCCTGTTATCTGCTGAAAGTCTTGGTCTCTCTTGCTCTTGCAGACTGAATGAAGCACAAAATATCTCACACAGTAGAAAATACAGTTTCTTTTTAAGCATCTTGTTGCATCTGTCCTTACTTAGCTGTTGCCGGCTGACTGCCTGCTCACTCAGTAGTGACCTTGACCCTAAAGAGTTTTTCTGTCAACAATACATGGTTTTGTTTTTCTGATTTCTTTTTGACCAATCGAGGTAAAAAAATGTTTACAATTTTGGTCACACTTGCGTAATATGTACATAGATTTAGTGGGGAGAACAGTACTTCTAAGATATCTTTTCTTGCTTTCACTCCTGGTGCGGCATAAGATTAGATACAGCAATTTACACGTACAGACAGGCCACTGAAGATTTCTTTTTTATTTTCTTAAAACTGGCATGAGTTTTTCTTATATTAGTAACCACCATTGAGAGAAAAATAAGGTCATTTTGTTGCCCCATGAGCCGAGGAATCCTATCAGCAGTTGAGCTCACATGTCAAAACAGTAATAAGACAAGGCTGAGAGCTTGACTGGTCGCACCTCGATGGAGAGAATCTGAAATATGACCAGAGAGGGACGGGTGGCCCCGGAAGGGAACCAGGGCATGTAGCTGATCTGGAGAGGGAAGCAGAGATGAACACCGACTTGTTCATTTTCATTTATTTATTTCCCAAAGATTGGCAATGATAAAAGTGATTGATGTTGATAAATAGTCACACAACCGCTTTATCAGCAGCTGTCTGGCGTGGGGTTGCCGGCGGCACCATCCAGTGCTGATAACCCCCGAGGCCTGAGGGATGATGTCGGAAGGAGGAGGGGCGCTGGGGATTCTGCCGCTGCCGAGTCTTGGTCAGTGTTAATCTGCAAAAAAAACAAAACAAAACTGTCCACTTTATAAGTCGATAATTTTGCACGTCTAGAGGTCAACCACTGCAGTGAAGGCAAAACGAAACATTATTGGAAGAGCTTTTTTTCTTTTCTTTTTTCTTGTTGTTTTTTTTTTTTTTTTCACGGAGTAGAAATGGTTTCAGAAACAACTTAGTGTATTTTTCTGTTCATTGATCTGGTGACATATCAGCCCCAGCCTGTCAGGCTCAGGGTTTGTATCGTCAGTCTTGACTCAGCTTTCCTCGACCTAAACTGCCCTCGCTCAGCCTCAGATTTGTTTGGGGATTATCACTGCCATGGCAACGGCGGAGAACACTGGAAGCTGGCATGTGTACGCCGGCTAACATTTACCATGTAGCTGACACGACCTTGTTAGAATGTGAGCTCCATTCTAGCACGCTAATGTGTGGAATTGATACGGCTGCGTGGAAACATTTACAAGTGTCGACTTGTGGCTGAGGAAAAAGTCAAGTGATGGCAAAAGTCATTTGGACGTGATCATATTTAACTGGATCCCAAGAGCCACGTTGTGTGTCAGAAATATTTGTACACTCAGTCTGTGGTCTGTTTGCCTCGGCTGTATATTGATTTTCGGAGAAGGTCAAGCATATTTAGACACCTGTATGCCATTTCTAATTACTTCACAAGCAGCGTTTATATATTTAAGCCCTTTGCTCTGTACTCATTGGGATGAAACTGGTGTAGAGATAAGGGTAACATTTTGTGTTTAATCCTTTAACAGACAATTCCTTGCCTTAAAATGTTTTATTTTTTTCTGAATTAGGCATGGGACAATATGAGATTAACACAATACAACCTTGAACAAAAATACCCAAATCTCCCAGTATTAATTTTACGTTTATTTAAAACAGGAAGACAACAGTTATTCATACAGTACGAATAACAAATTCGTACATAGCACAAAAAATATAGCAAATTAAGTTATAATTTCATTTGTTTAATTGATTAAAGCAAAAGTAAATACATACAGGCTAAATTTAGCAGCAGTTTAAGTAAAATAGCGTATTGAAGCTTAAACACATGATAAATGTGTTTATGTGTATCAGAAAAATGATAACTTTTAATGAATGGTAGATCACTAACTATGACCTAATTACACATGTGTGCAGTTATATTTCTGTTCATGTGATCAGTCTCATTAAATAAAATGTTATTTGATCAGTTTCAAACTCAATTGATCTGAAAGATAAACTCTGCTAGACAGGCAAAGTTTCATATTTACTCTTTCACCTGGTTCCAAACAGCCGGATATGTTTTCCTTCAAAATTGGGAATAAATATAGGAGTTTTAATTCAGCCAGGTGTCTTAACATATGGGCAATGGGCTGTGCTGCATCACTTTATGCTCTTTAGAACCAACAACTCATTCTTTTGTTTATCAAGATCATTTGAACAATCCCAGTTTTTTTTCTAAACCCGTTTTGTAAAATTGCTCTGAGATGTTCTTGTGAACTGCAACATAAAACATTTTACTAAATTAAAATCGAGTCATTCATTTTGAAGCCTTTCATTCAGGGAACCGGCCTGTGTCTACAACATTTGTATCTTGCATCTCCGTCTCATAGATCTACGCTGTGTGCTTTCATCCTTTACTCTTTTTACCTCTGGACACTGAAGTAGAAAGAACATAATATTGAGAATCCGTGTATTTTTTTTTTTTAATCCATCACAAGATCTGTTTGAAAAACACAATCCCTTCAAGTAAAATGCTTTTGTTTGTTACTGGTCTTGCTTATTCATTTGCTGTTTTGTGATAAAACATTGTTTTTTGTTATTTTTTTAATGACAAAAATAAAAGCAAAGGACTGTATGAGAGGCTCATGTGTGGGAGGCTGTGTGCATATGTGCAGGCTTATGCGCTGTGAGACTGCGAGCACCTGGAAAGCTCTTGACAGATGGTTACTTCAGCACTCGCTGAACGTTGCTTCTTTTTTCCTCCGTGTTAAGCCGCTTTCATATCGAAAGTGTTTCGGTCAGCATTTTGATCAAGGTAGGCTCTCTCTCAGCCATCCTGATTGTTTGCTGGGCATCTCTTAAGTATGTTTATCTTGCCCCCCATCATTTATTTCTGTTTGATTCAGGCGAGCCAGGAGAGATCAGAGCTTTGACTTTCTCTGCTGCTTTTTTTTTTGTCTGTAGTGCAGTGCATCAAACATCATTATATGCTTCATCGTATCAGTAAATTCTCAATCTTTAATATAGGTTTCAAAAGAGATGAGGAAAATATTTCATTGGGCAAAATGTCATTTGGAAGCAAAATACTGCGCAGTAATACATGGTTTTCTGTCTTTGTGTTTGTATTTGCCAAACAGGTGCAAGGAAATACAAGTTAGCCAGATCAGTTTTGACAATTATTGTTCTGGAAGTTGTCATTTAGTCTCTCCTATCATTATTCCTGATTATACCAGCAGGCTGTGTGAAGTATCCAGTGCCTTTCAAACTTTAATGAATTTTATGGGGACTTTATTTGATAAGCAATGGGGGGAAAAATGCATAATTGTGAAGTCGCAAGATGAAACGAAAAACATCTTGGCTCATAGAAAAGGTGCAAAAAGAAAGCCAACGTCCCGTGGAGAATGTGTGGCATGAAAATGAACACCTGTGCTGACCGGGGTTGAAGAGGTCAGATGTTGGGGTAACATTGTGGTTGCTTTTAATAAAAAAAGAATTTATAACATAACTCTAATTTCATCTGCAATTCTCTGACTGGTTTTTAATGGAGGAAGATCTGTGCACAACAAAAGAAACCTCCCCGCTTTACAGGTTTTTCCACCCATACTGGTGTAGATCCCAGATAAATTGCCCCCCTAATTTTAGCATGTGCTCTGCAGCAGATGTTTGTGCCCTTTCAGATGCTGTGGGTAATAATCCTTAATATTCTTCCCGTTTGAAGCTAAATGAGCCTTTAATGCACTCTGATTCCATCTCCTAGCACTCATTAATTGTTTTTTGAAAGTCCATAAATTATCTGTCTTTTTTTTCTGTTTTTTTTCTTTTTTAATTATCACTATTTCTTTTTAAATGTTTCCAAAACATAAATGGAAACTTCAAAGATTAAACTGGAGATGTTTAGCTCAGCAAGGGTCCAGTTTTCTGTGGAGTCATTTCAAAACTTGAAACGTGGTCTACGTCGCATCCCGGTCAAGACAAATGTTAGAGATTTTTATGCAGATTTATATTTAGACTTTACATAATTTATTTTTTCATCATCTTTTTCTTCTGACTGGAAGCAATGTTGTTATTGTTGGACCCAGACTAGATCCCAATCCATCTGTAGAGGGAACTAGCAAGAAGGCACTCGATCCTTCAAAAATAGTATATTGCACAAAATTTATTTTGCTAAATTATTTATTTTTTTTACAATATTTATTTATAAAATATTCCAACCGTTTTTTTGTAAAAATGTGAAAAAGGGGAATGTCTGTCATGGCCTCCCTTGCATGAAACTGTAACCTTCAATGTTTACAACCTGGCTAGATAAGCGGCACTACACCACCGAATTGTCTTTGAAACTTTGCAGTGTGAATCTCTGCGTTCTCGCCATCCATCATCGCAGGTGCTGCTCACTCAGTGTGTTTTGGCGCCTCATTAAAGGTTGTGCAATGCATTTGAAGTCTCGTCACTCATCTTCTCCTCTCACCCTTTCTCCTTCCAGATGGTCACAAGAACAAAGAAAATATTTGTGGGTGGCTTGTCGGCCAACACGGTAGTGGAAGATGTGAAGCAGTATTTTGAACAGTTCGGGAAGGTAAGACTGCTTTCTGTTTCTACTCTGCGAAAAACTGAACTTTATTCCATTGCATGTGAAGAAAATGATGGTTTTACTGATGGCTGTGGAGCTGTTAAGGCCTCTGCTTTTAAAAGGTTTTAGTATTTGTTTAGTTTTTTTTCTCCAACAGAGAAATGAGTTAACAGTTATTAGCAGCTGGCAGAGCATAGTTTAATGTGACTCCACCATAATAAATGGCTTCAAAATTTTTCAGAATAAATTTGGCGACAGCTCTGACATTCTGCTGTTTCTTCTTCTTTGTTTGCTGATGGATAATGGGTGTCTGGATTCAGCTGTCTGCTGAGAAGCTTTAGCTGCTGTGGGACTGACTCATGTCTGTGTGATTATTTAAGAGTATTAATTAGATATCCTTCAAATCGCTTCTATTTTTACAATGATTACTGGTGTTGCTTTGATGTGACATTGGCAAAATCTCAGCAGCACTGAAGTTAGCAGACTGCACTGTAAAAAACAAAAAAAAAAAGAACAAAAGAAAGGGGGGGAAAAAAGCAACAGCTGCATTTGTTGCTTCACATACAGATTTTGTGTATTTAGCCTTAGAAAAATTTGGTCCAAAATGACATCAATGATTTCTGTCTGCCTCGTGATAACAGCAGTTTTGGTTTTACTAGAGGAAGTTTAGTTAAAAATTCCACATTAAGATTTTTTTTCCATACAATTTCTAGGATTAAAAAAAAGCATAAAGCATCCCCCACTTGTTGCTGCTTTCTGCCAGTGAACTGGCTGATAGGAGACCAGAACAAAACTGGCACTTTTGGAAATGTTTGCAGTCAGAAAATTTACAGACACCACTGATCACTTTTATCAAACGCTGTTTTTAAAACTATGGTTGGGTAGAAACATGTATCATGTTTCTGGCCAAAGGCGTTTCATGAGCAGATAACATTCAATACTTCAAAAGGTACAATAGTAACTGTTGTATCTGTAATCTGTAATAATTTATATGTTATTTAAGTGGCAGTATGACTATTTTTTTTCATATACAAGTAGATAAAGTTATACATTCCCCACCAAATCTCTAATCAGCAAAAAATCTAATTTGCTCTAAAAAGCACAAATTGTGATCATAATAAGCAGCCTGATGGAATGCATTAATGTCACAGAAATACATGCAGTCACAGTTTTTCCTGGAGGATATTATTACAATGTTACTCACCAGTAAGAAGTAGAGATTTATAACAGACTAACGTTGCCTGTCCCCTGTGGATAGTCAGTGTGGGAGCACCTTCTGTTAATCCAGCAGAATGCTCCATATCTCATACTTTACAGCAGCCAACGACATCAGTATGGATGCTCTCCCACAATAAGACAAAAACAACAACAAAGAAAAAGACAAATTATGACAAGCAAACAGCTGAAGATGTGGCCGCATCTCCACACAGCCTGCCATGCCTGGTCAACAAAATGCATTGTGCTTACAGAGCAAACAAGCAATGACAACCAGCTGCCATGACCAACCCTAACTGTGCAAGTTTGATATCAGAATCAAACAAAGCTTAATACTGGAATCCCAGCTGAAGTTCTGACATCTACGTGCGACCTGGACCCGCTCGCTTGTATGTGCGCACGCGCTGCTCGCGGTTTCTACACACTCCACCCGACAAATGTACGAGACGTCGCCATGTGCACATGCTCCTCCGGCTTGTATGCGGACACAAACAGGCTTTGATACAGTGGCAGCATTTCACAGATAATTTCCCCACACTGAGCAGAGATCCATTTCCCTCATGTCATATTCCACATCAGTCAAGGTCACCTTCAGCTGATCCACTCTGTGCAACATCAACACTTGACCTTGAGTTTTAGTAAGGATGGATTTTTCACAGGCACATAATGTACCATGTCCTGAAGGAGACAAAAGAGCTCTTATAAATTAATTGAACGTTTTTTTTTTCTTTCCCCTTTTGTTCAGGCACTGTACACTTCTTGCTCTCTCCCCTCCTCCTCCTTTTATAAATCCCAGGTATTTTCTTGACTGGAAAAGTGCAAGGTGAAGGACTTTGTTTTCGCTCTTCTCCTGCAAAAGCGAGTTCAGGACCTCGCCGTGTCAGCTGGGTCTGCGACTTCAAGCGACGGCGGGGTTATTGTGACGACAGAATGGTGGCGAGCAAATATTCAGCATGACTTTGCAATCAATGGATGTTAGAAGGGACTCCAAATGATTTTCGACTTGATTGAATGACATAATTGACTTGATTATACAAAGTTTTATTCCTCCTTGAGGAATCCTCAAACGCTTAGGAGGAAACAAACAAATCAGACTGATTGAGCGAGATCTCGAGCGTGTTTCACAGCCCGCTCATGCACACTTGGAGTGTGTTAGCCGCACTGCTCTCGCCATGCGGGAGCGTGCCGGCGATTAACCGTTTTTACGTGGGCGCGCAATTAGGGCTAAGTGTATGTGCGGGTGAGCGGATTTGAGTGCTGAAAGACAATCGGAGTAGGTTTGGAGGGCTGTGACAGACGAGATACGGAGCAGAAATAAAATATATTTAAAAAAAGGAGGTTCTTCATGTTGAGTGTGTGTCCTTCCTTTCTGACTTTCACATCCTAGGATTTATTAAATAACCTGCCTGTCAGTGCAACCTACCATTATCGCCGCACACACACCGCTCGGAGAACTTACCTGCACACGGAGACACCAATTAATTGAGCTTGCCCTTCATAGAATCTTGGTGGCGGTCGGCATGTCGGTCTGTCACTCAGTCAGTCGGAGTGTTTTTCTGTTTGTTAGCACATATGCATGTCAGAGGGGGATATTTGCCTGCACAGTGGCAGTGCAGCCGGCTTTTAATATTTCTTGGAAATCTGTTTTAACGTACGGAGAGACTTGCAAAAATACACCATTAGGATTTTTCATATTTTGTCACTTTGCCTCCGCAAACTGCAATGTATCTTAATGGCATTGATGCAAAAGACAAACACAAAGTCATACATAATTGTGAAGTGAAAAACTTAAAAGTGCGGCATGCAGATTTAGCAAAAACATTTTAGAACCACCTGCCGCTGTAACTACAGACGCAAGATCCTTTGGGTCTTAAACTTTTGCACAATAAGACATTGATTTCGGCTCAGTCTGATTAGATGGAGGGTGTCTTACACCATATTGCCAATGGATTTCAAGTATGAACTTTGACTAGGTCATTATAACACATGAATATACTTTGGTACAAATCAATCCATTTGCAGTTTTGGCTAAGTATCTGCAGCTCTATATCTCCCTGTTGCGTATAATTCCCACAGCATGATGCTGCCACTTGCCTTCATCGCTGTGGTGATGCTGGGTTTAGGGCGGTTAGTCTTTCTCCACATGTATATATTTTTTTCATAGAAGCTCAATACCAGAGCAGCTTTTTTTCATGTTTTCACCACATGAAAACATGAGGAAGGACAACTTATTTCTTTCTCTAAACAATGACTGCCACTTTTGTGTAAAGGCTTTATTTTTTACCAGTTGGACTTGGAACATATCTTACCACTTCATCTGCAGATGTTTTCAGCTCCCAGACCAGCAAGGTTACATCAGTTACACTAAACAAGTGAGAACTCTGGTTGTAGTGTGACAAAATGTGAGAAAGTTTGATGGGTTTCAGTACTTTTGCACGGCACTGTACAATCATCACACAACTACAGAAACATTCTTTCTGACCAGGAACTAGCCTTTTCACGGTTCTTTAGCAGGTTCCACATAAAGCATTTGTCTGTGTGTGTGTATGTACACACAATAGCATGGGCCAATTAGCAGGATGTGGTCTAGAGAGATAGCGGTGGTTGGGAGGCAGTGGAGGAGAAACAGCTGGTGTGGCCACAACTGGGTCACAGGTTCTGTCTGTGACCTCGGCACCTTTCCCTCCTTTCCCCTCCCTCCCACTTCGCTCCTCTCTGTCTCCATTCGGGCGCATTTGTTGTGAGGAGAGGCTGACAGCTCTCACTCTTGCTTCCACTCTCACAGCCGTCACGATTAGGACAGAGCACATACCTGAGCCAGGCACAGCTTCTGGGTAACTGCCTGCACAGCCAGAGACAGTTTTCTCTTCTTTTTTTTTTTGTCACCTGAAGGTGTGCATCCGCAGTGATTGTGACAGTCATTTGAACAGAAACCAAGTGTGGTTGTGTTTGACTGATTCTAATGCATCTCGGACGGATCCCATTACCTGCTTAATAGTAGCCACATCCTGCCATCCATTTTTTCCCCCCTTTCTCAGGCAACACACGTCACTTTAGCCCTGCAAGCCAGATGAGACAATCTTATCAGTACTGCCTGAGTTCCCTTTATATTCAAGGACTCTTAACTGGAGCCTGCTGCTATTTCAGCCTGGTAATAAAGTCAAATTAATCAAAGAGCTTTTTGACCTACTCGTTGCCTTTGTGACTTATATATTGTGGACTTAAAAACTATACAAGAAAATGTAAATGTTGATATGCTACTGTGTTACAGCAGCATACATTACATGTAGTGCGAGGGAAAATTACACATCAAGGATTAATATTTTTACAAAATCACCTCTGCCTTCCAGTTAAAGCAAGATATATACGTACATGCGCTGTATAAAATGAGACTTATAGTCCTTTTTTCCACACTGATCTTTAAATAAGACAAAGCTTTTCCTCCTTCAGCTTATTTAGGATAGAGCATACCGTTTCATCTCTGCTCACAAAGTGAGATTGATTTCAGGGTTTTTGTGATGGTCACGCCAAATGACTTTGTTGTACTTAAGCTTATTTGTAACTAATTTGGCCAAACTTTACCTTCTTGACTTAATTCTTGAGTTGTTGTTTTATTATTTTAAAATATAGCGTGCTCTCCCTATGATGCCATTTGTGAAGTGCACCAGTTCCTCCTGCATCAAATTACCCACTTGACATGATGCTGCCACTAAGACACTTTACTGGCCTGAACTCCTCAGCTACCCTTACAGATTTTCATTAAGGTATAAGTCCAGGGATTCAGACAAGAACGTTGGTTTTTGTGTGTCCTGAACTGTGTTTGTTTCATTTCACCATATATATTTTGGTTTATGTTTGTTACAGTTAAACATTTATTAATTTTTTCTTCCTGCCTCTCAAACAACCTTTTGGTGAATGTATAGTGTCATATGGTTGTCACAGAGACTGTGCTCAAAAGATGCTTTTGTTTGTTGAAGTTCTTTAATAATGATTATTGGAGATTGTTTTTTTTAAATTTCCCCAGTAGATATGAAACTTAGTTGAATGGCATTCTCTCTTGTGTCTCCCATTTTGAAGAATGGCTTAGAGCACAGGGCTTCTGTATTATGTAATATTTTTACCCAAATGAAACAGGAAGTCCTGGAATACTGGTCAACTGGTCTTTCTGGTCAACTGAAAAGAAAAAAAAAACAACTTACAAAATGCTTTATCTACATTAAATTTATACAAATTGTCCTCAGTAGTGATTTTGATTTTATTAAAATAAAAAACGTATCTTTATGTTGGGTGTTTTTCGGTCTGAAATGAAGCATCTGTTCGTTTCAAGGCTTTTCAGGCGTCTTTATCTGGATTGCCGATGAGTGTGGAGGACATATTATATTACATCATTGCATTCCAATATGTGAGTTATTGGTAATAACTTGTCATAACCGTCAAGTGACTCAGTAGGGTATTGGGATTCAATTTGCATAATCTGCATAGGCAGCTGTCCCATCCCACTCTAGTGTGATTCCTTGCTGTAGTCAAAAGTTCACAAAAATCTCCCACTTAAAATCAGAGTTTATATAAGTCTTATTAATGATTATTATACTACCCTGTGTTTTGGCAGTAGCATATGCTATGGTATGCTTAAATTGCATTTGTGATTTTGCATTAAATCACACGTGAAAACACAAGTGTTCCACTGACGCATTTGCTCTGTCGAAAAAGGGTTGTAGTGTGTAGGCACCTTAAAAATGTGGATGTGCAGCACCAGCAGTGTCCCTTCCCAGGAATGAAAACAGTTCTCTCTACAGTTAAAGGCATAATTAGCTGCGTTGCTTAATGCTTCCTCATTGGTTTATTGTAATCGGCTTTGAGCCCTCTCATATTGCCCTTACTTGCCTAAGCTGAAGCAGCTCGAGCTCACCGACTCAGTATCTGCTCTCCTTTTTTTTCTCAGATGCGCACAGGCCCTGAAACTGACTTTTTAGTTTCATCAGAACTACTTGCTTCCATGTCACCGGGTAGCTACAATCATCCCTTTATGTCCAAGCAGTGCTGGTTCTCTCGCTCCACTGGTCTAAAGCCAGATCCTGGAGGCGGAGCACAGAGGGGAGGAGAAGAAGGAGCTTAACCAGTTCGCTGCCGCTGCGCTCAGGAAGAATAAAGGTAGAGAGGTCACTGCGGAGGAATACAATGAGGTTTGTAGAGGAATAAAAAGAAAAGTTACTCTTTGAGTGTAAGAGTGATGACCTCTGTTAGAGGACACTGGAAGGATGAGCGATTATTGTCAGACCGGTGTGTGTCCTATCTCATACTACAGCTGCAATATTCCCGCAGTGTTTCACCTCTGGAGAAGTGAACTGTCTCTGTGCTTTGCCCAGACTTTCTGTAAGATGGAGAAGATAAAGGGAAGAATCGAAATTATAAAAGCATTAGAAAGAGAGTGCATGAAATTCGTTCTGGGTCTCCGGTAATCTAATACCACGGCTGACATTTTGTGAGCTCTTATATTTTGTAAATGGCAGAAAAATAACTCAGTGTGACCATTTGTAAAAAGCGCATGAATTCATTTTGCATACCTGCCCTGTCACCTTAGTGAAGGCTCTCAGGTATTTCGAGGGAGGGGAAAAAAAATGTCACTGATGACAATTAATATCAGTGAAATATACTGTGGAATGTTGTCCTTAGAGAGTGCATTTGAATCACTGTGCAGAGATTACAAATCACCTCTAATCATTGATCTCATCATTCTTCTTTTATCTGTTTGATTGCACACCTAAATTTAACCTTGAGTTGCATTAAGCTTTTACAACAGCCCATAGAAAGCGCTTAAAATAGATCTCATGATGCAGAATATTAATTGCACTTTAGACTTCTTCTCAGGTTCTCTCTGCTTATTGGCTAAAATAGCAAACATGAATGATTAATGCACAAAAATACAGACAAAAAAAAGGAACCTAATCAAAAGGCCACAGTCCTTCTTTCCACTTCCTCGGCTGGTGCAGGTGCACATTTGCATGCAATTTACATGGTCGCTCGCAGTGACCACTGAGACTCCAACATCTCGGTGTCCATCATCAGCTGACATTCGGTGATTGTTTCCTCTGTGCCGTGACTCACCCAATCAGCTGAGGATATAGTCTGGTTCCAGTGATTAGAAGGAGTGATCAGAGCCGCAATGATGGAGCATGTGCCCTGTAGTGGAGATTTAGCCAGGGGCTTCAATCTCATTGCAGTCACTTGTAGTTAGTGACTGAGACTAGCTGTGAGGAGGGCAGTGCAATATAAATGAATGAGCTGTGAATGGGGATATGACTGCGGTGCTGCAGGGCCGTGCAACAAGGTGGGGGAGGGGAGACGGGGCTGTTAGACAAACTGTTTTGTATCCCCCTTGACCTTTATGTGCCCAGTGGCCCAGCAACATTTCCAGCTGAGTGGCTTTTAAATCGCTGCTGAAAATTAGAGATCTATTTCAGAGCTCGGATCATTTTAGTATGTTTGCTTCTGTAGAAGCGTAGGTGTTACAGCCAGACATTGGTCAGTACAGATTCCCATGGTGGGATACCTTATGCAAAACAAAGAAAATAAATACATATGCCGTATTTTCTGGACTATAGAACGCACCTTACTAAACGGCGCATCTACAAAGTTTTTTTAAAAACTGGAAATGCAAATATATATAAGAATCACCAGGCTATGAGCCGCTGATATCTCCGCTGCTCTCGGTTTTTCACAAGGTCGCTGGATTTATTAAGGAAGCAACCCTGCGTCTCCAAACGCCGAACCATGGATTCGTTCACGCCGAGCTTACGTGCAGCGGCTCTATTTCCCTCCTGTACTACTAGATTGATAACCCTCAGTTTAAAAGCTACATCATATGAACTTCTTCGTGTTGTTTTATTATAGAGTTACAATAGTATAAAAAGTGCTTCGAACCATCATATTTAACTGGAAAACAAAAACAGAAGTAAGCTACTTTCAGCCAGCACAAAGACAGTGTGCAGCAATGAGTGAGAGAAAGGCATCATTGTGTTATTCTATCTTGCCTACATACACAAAAAATACATTCATTCGGGCATTCTGGCCATTATAGTGAAAGACTAGAAACATTTCTAAAGCAATGGATTTGTCTCATAATTTAGGCAAAGTTGTACTTTCCTTTGCTCAGACAGCTGATTGGCAGTGTGCAGCAACAGGTCGTAAAAGGAAAGTGGCAAACAGCTGCTGTTGTAGGCATATAGCCAGAAAACATAGTTTTTATCTGGTATCTCATTAAAAGGACTGAAGTTGTTGGGGTATTTTTTAAACTAACTTTAAAAAAAACGTCAGCATTCAGTGATACAGGGAACTCATACATGCCTCGTTACATCATATGACCTAACTGTAGTGGATCTAGACTGTAAAGATTAGACGTGTAACAGAAAAAAGATTGATTTGTGACTCGCTGATCATGCCTATCACGTAGTCTTCCTCAACACCTCGGTGCTCTGCAGTATTGGTGGCTCACAAAGGGCCTTGGATCAAGGGAGATTGACACCTTTCTGAAGGCCTGCAGACTCATCTCCCAGCTGTCCCGACTGAAATGGCTCCCCCGGGATAAGCCGGGATTGGCTTGATTGTGTTATCGGCGACTGATCGGGTCATTGAATGATGGAATTTTGAGCTCCTGTTCTGCTTAAAGAATGAAATGTTTAAAGAAGATTGACTGTGATTGGATCAGATCCAGCACCTGCTCAGAGGGGTCAGTCAGGTGAAAGCAGGAGGCAGCAATCTTTGCTGTGCCATTGTGACACGACCAGACGGGGGGAATTAATGTGTGTGTTGGGTCTGATGGCGGTTGGTTGAGAATGGCGGTGGTGGGGTGGGGGGTGGAGATGCCATTCAACAGGGAAGTGGTTTTAAAAATGTCATCAGAGGAAGTGTCATGAGTAATTTGCAGCAGTCCTGACATCAGACTGGTGTGGAGGTGGACACCTCGGCTCTGCAAATTGCAGTCTAGTCCTGGGGGAATCTGATGTGGGAGTGCCACTGAGATTCCAAGAAGTGTTTATTTCTCAGATGGATATGAAATATGTTTTGAAATATGCTCTATGTTTGTTCTTAAGATTGGGATAGAGAGATAGAGCTTTGGATTGTTTTAATAGCCGATAGGCATATTTGAGTTTCGGCCCACAGATTTTGCAGTCTCCCCCTCTGAGTGACGGATCTCTTCTTCTGCATGCTGCAGCTTATTTAGAGAAGAAAGACAGTCAAATTTCACTGATGGACTTTTAAAACGGAAAACTCTTAACGACTGCTATCCAGTTGTGTATTTGTGAATGTAAAGACAGCTGTGTAATGCATTTTCTCTGCAGGATTAAAGAAAATACCACAAATTTGTTTTTGTTTTTGTGCCAATGACATCACAAAAGGCAAAAGAATCAAGCTGTTTTATTGTTGCCCAATCATTTTTCTGCAGCTGTATACAACTCAAACACCTGTTGGGGAGTTTGAGGAAATTAATTAAAAACCACCCAAATGGGCAACTTGATAAAAAAATTTAATCAGTTGCTCTGTAACTCATGTCATGTAATGAGAACAACCGGAACATCAATGCTAGTTTGTGTGAAGATTGACTTTTATGGTCTGTTTGAAAAACCAGCCGTTCCATGTTGTTCAGTATCTATCAAACATCTAAGGTGAGTTTGATTAGTTTTACAGAAAAGCCTTGCTAGTAGCTTTAATAATGCTAAGGTGACATCCATCCATCAACACAAACCGCCGTTGGAGGCGACCAGTGAGCATAAACCATGACTCTGCACCACCTTAACAAACGGGTTTTTGACACATTACAATTCAAATAATGACCATTCACAATGCTCGCCCGACATCTGAGCTGATACACAAAGAGCGTTATAGATCTTGTGACATTTGATAACGGCATTTGTGCCATCTCCCTAGATGGATTTTTTCCCCCTCCAAATGCCTGAGCAGAAGGCAATGTCAATAGAACTGCTTGAGATTAACCTTTAACTCTGATGCGTCATTGAACATTTTAGATAGTAAACCAAATCAGTAAGAATCTCATTTTACGCTATGTGTTATTAGAGGGGACTCTGTCACAACCTTTGCTGTTTCTATCCCAGAGTCTTGCTCCCCAAAAATCTGTAACTTGGTAAAGAGAACACGTTCCTGCCCTTATTTTGAGTTTCAGCTTGAATAGGCGAGGAGAACAGGAAAACATATACTGATAAATGTTTTTGAAGTGGGCAGCAATCGGATTAAACACCCTCTTAAAATGAAATAGGACTTTAAAAATAAGCTGTCTCATTAAAAGACAGTAAGAAAAGCTTGATTTTTCAGTGGGCTTTTGCTGTGTCTGACATCCCACAACACTTACGTGCATTCAATGTAAATGCGTACTTCAAGTGGCTCTTTGCCTGTGCTTCTCTAAAGCCACCTACTGCAGTTTGACCAGGTCCACAGGCAGCTCTAGCTCATTCCTCCCACGCATTGGCTCCTTAAGATCACCAGATAAAATGCTCCTGCATGGAAATGTACACATTGTGCTGTGGCTTGATGTGAAAGGGCTAAAGACATCTTAAAGGTTTCACTTATCGAAAAACACCTACCTATCGCGCCTGTGTGTCTCTGTGTGGTCTAGATTTAAAGCCTAAACTCGTCCACTTTCCAGAATCCCTCGATTAGAAATTGCTTGTGAGGTTTCATTTTGATATTGCAGTAAAATCCAACATTGGTAGTGACAGACCTATTACACCCAGTAATACTTAGCTGCAGTGGGGTAAGCAGAGGAAAATAAAATAGGGTAATTGCAATAAAAAAAAAAATTAGTTTCAGAACGAGATGCAAATGCAGTTGTTCTAGTTTTCTATAAATAATGTATTATGGGGTATTATATGTCTCTCACAGCTTCTTTTTTCAGAAACCTCAATGATCAGGTTTTATTTATTATTCCAAAGCCAGCTCATGTTTGCAGTAAATATGTTGTTGTTAACACTGGACAAAGCTTCCTACCCTGCTGACAGCTTGATGAGGCTTCACTTCATGCTTTAGACTAAATGCCTTTGTCAACATTGATATTTCCACAGCGACAATATTGACTACCAGTTGGGGACAAAATGAAGTTATGACTTAATGGTGCTAGATTAATAGTCAGGAGATCATAAAAAAGCCATTAGGTTTCAACTAACTGGGAACACAAATATATGCACCAATACAGCTCATTATAGACCAGAAAACTGATACCAAATCCAAATAAATTTCTCTATATGGCTTAAGATTTTCAAAACACTCATGAGCTGGTAGTTTTTTAGATTATGAGGATTTTAAAATCATTGTATTCACTCAAGAATGTTGAACAAAACTGTGCAATGTGGAACTACTTGCTTAATTTAAAATAGACAAGCAACAATTACTTCTGTTGCTGCATAAATAACAAGGTATTGATTATTACACATATGATGATGTTATTTAGAGAGGACAGAGGGTTCTTCAATGCTTTTGTACCAAATGCTGTCAGCCAATCCAACAAGGGAATTCTTTAGTAGCTCTCTTTCTCACATACATATTTGTTTTACATTTTTTCATGTATTTATAATGTATTAAAAAATTTTAGTGGTTAAATGAAAAATCTGCAGAATGTTTATTTATGAATTAGTCAGAATAATTGATAGAGTTCTCAAGTAATTGTCAGTTGTGGCCCTTTACTTAATTAGCCAAGCAAAGTCGCATGCTGAAAATTTATAGATGCGAGAGATTACACAACAGTGAACAAATATTGTTGCATTTTAGTATCACTACATTGTGTCACACCTTCAATGGCCTCTAGTTTAAAAGAACTACTAAGTTAGATTTGTCTTTTATGAGTGTGCATATTTAATTAAACTCAAGAAATGATTTTGCTAAAGTGTTTGTTCTTGGGACAAGCGCTCTGGGAAGTGGATGACGGCCACTTTGCAGGCTTCCGGGACTTAGCCATCCAGTCTAAACTGAGCATTTAGCAGGAAAGCATTAATAAGCCCAGAGGTAATATTCTGTCTCACCTGAGAGGGCTGCATAAAAGGCAACATAACAGAAATAGCAATATTTCTAGTGGTGCAAGCCTCTGTGCTGTGACCAGAGATAAACATATTGAGCTAGAAATGGCCTTGGAATGTCCTGTTCAAGAGAAGCTCAATGTAACTTAATGTAATTTTGACAGGAATCAACATGCACAATCGCTATCATAGATCTAAAGAAAACAAACAATAACCTGACAATGCCTTTTCGGTGACATTTAACATGACTTTAAATCACCTTGAAGGAATCATTCAGCATTTGCAAAACATGCTCATTTGCTTTCTCGTGAAGGCTTAGATAAGAAAATTGATGTCTGTCCATTCAATATGAGGCTGCAGCCAACATCTTACCTTAGATAAGAACTAAGAGTATAAACAGAGGGAAACAGCTAGCCTTGCTCTTTCTAGCTGCTGTAAAAGTTCACCAGGGATCAATCTCCCTTTGAGAGGGCATGAAAGCTCTCTTTTAAAAGGGAAACTTTGGCTTCAATTTTTTTTTATCTCTGTATTTTAGATATGCCCATCCATACCGAACAGCAGCACAGCTCCCCGAGGTGGGAGCTGTGTAAATAAAGTATTTTTATTGAACAGGGATGTTATTATCCCAATGAATCAGTAATCAATGAGCAGATTTTCTTTCTTTCTCTTTTTTTTTCGTATGCCATTTTGAACAATACAAGCTTTTGGAGTTTTGATTATATAATGAATTGTATAATTATAATATAATTTTATATAATTATATAATGAATATTCATTTTAAACCCATAGAATCATCTGTATAGATAAATACAAATGGAATACATGTATCATGCTGGCAAAACATAAAGTAATAAAAAATTAACTCAAAATACTGTCACCACTTAAGTGCTCTGTTTTTTAGAGGTATGTAGCAATCAATAATTGGATTTCTGCCTCCTTAAAAGTTCTCACTTTGGGTAATTTGTCGAGGTTTAGCTATATGTTTACAGAAATCCATCTTATAAATGTGTTTTAGGTTTATATTTACGATGTAAGGCTAAACCTTTTGTAAATTCTTCATGGCTAAGATGAATACATCACGTTCAAATAGATAAGAAATGAATAGTTGTGATATAATTTCCTTGATACAATTTTTAGGGTACCACGACTTTTCTGTTTGAAAAGTAGTGGTAAACACTAGAGTGTAGGAGTGAACACTTATTTAATCCTACCCTTTGTCTCAATTTAATGAAATATATTGCTTCCCAACTCAATAATTATCAAAATTTTGTAATTAAACCATGTCATAATATTTATGTGCCTGTTCAATATACTGAGCTAAAGAGTCAATAAATAAATTGTTTTACATAGACAAAATGCTTACAAACTAACTCTCAAAACAAGACAGGAAAATAAATCTTCAGAAAAACAATGTTTAGAAATACTTATTTTTACCAAAAGTACTGGTCCACAGTTATTGTGTAAATTGAACAAATACTTCAAAATACATGTAGCTGACTTTTTTGTGTGTGATTTACCTTTTACTTTCAGTAAATGTAACAATCAGTTTACACGTCTTTGCCAGGTCTGTGTTTTTCTGTGTGCTTCTCAGATGGATGTTCTAAATGACTGGAGACATGCACACAGTGTTTCACCTTTTTAGCTGCCATGCAATGAATAATCCTGAGCTTATTCTCTCAAGTAGCTTTTCAGTGTTCTGGTCGAATTGTCTAAAAGCTAAATAAGTCAGCCTGATTGAACTAATGGCGTAGAGCCAAGATCTTGCACCAAGTCTCGTCTTTCAGTCTAATCTTTTGGTCACGGACACATTGACCAATCCCACAAGCACACACACACACACACACACACACATGCATGCCCGTGCACAAACATCTACTCGCACATCACACACCATCGCTGCCTTCCACGCCACTTCCTGATCAGGAAACTTTGAACCCGACATGTGGCCCATAAGTCCTATCCACAGGTAATTAGGTTTGATGGTTAGTTGAGCAGAAGCATAGATTTTATCCTTCTCCTCGTCTTGCCTCCTGGAGTGTTGCCTCAACTTGTTTTTGATAAGCCCGCTGCCAGCCCAGCATCCCTCTCTTCCAGCTGAACACACATTGCAGAAGCCACCAAGGAGCAGGCCTCCCTATTTTAAAGACGAGTTAGCTGAAGAAACAAAAAAATATCTGAGCAGAAAAATGGTTTGCTAGAGGAGGAAAAACACCGTGAACAGCACATCTTTGTTTCTGCAGGGATAAATTAACCTCTTTGGATAATAACATGTTACAATCTCAGGATAAATCTCTGCTTTTAAAAAAAAAAAAAATTATTTTGAAAGAGAATATGTTAATGCCTCTCCCCACTCACTGAGACTTACACAAGCTGACCAACTGGTTTGAATATTTTCTTCCCAGAAATGGCTTTTCATTAAATCCACTGAATTGGCCTGAGCAAATTAGTGTCACTTAACAGTTCTGTGCGAGCTTGTCAGTAGACTTCCATTTTTCCAGTTCCTTATAATTATCTAGCTTTAACACAGAGGACAATCGGATGCTCTGGGAAAATTTGCACATAATTTGTTGAGCTTGAAGCAAAACTCAGCACCTAAGACAGCAGTACTGTCTTATAATATAAGTACATAAAATATAGTTGGTGATATTCTGTTGGAGGGAAAAGTAAAAAAAAAATTAATGAGATTAAATTTTCTTTATGAAAATGATGTAACCTGAACAGTAAATACACAGGATATGATGTGTTCAAGTGAAGAGTTTAAAGCATTAAGTCTGCCAGAAAATCTTTCAGCAACCAACTTAAAAGGTGTGATTAGAGGACAGTTGTGTGTAAAAATAATAACATAAATAAATATCGAATTTTATTCTTTAGATTATTGGATAAATTTGTAGTTGAACAAATTACACCGATACATCCTCTAGTCTTTCTGTCCGTTTGCATCAGTCGAATGTGTTTTTGACATCTCTAAGCAGAGCAGGCTGGAAAATTGAAGGTGTCACCCCTTAAGTTTTTGCAAGGATATTAATATTTTGTGCATTCATGCATTCAAAATAAGTATGCTGGCTTATTTCAAGATAAACCAGTGAGAATGTAATCGACATTTTACCATCTGCTCATGCCACTTCAGCTTTGGTTCAAATCTTGGTTAATGCCAAACTGATGTGTGTTAATAGAGCTGACACCCTAAAACTGTTATGCATCTTTATAGGCACATTTAAATTTTAATTTTAAACTGAAAGCACAGAAAAAGCCTAGGTGGAAACCACTTAAAAAGCCTCATGCCCTTTAATAGGAATCTGGGATTGAAATTGCAACACCAAGTATGAGTGATGCAATAACTCCCTTGTTTAGAGGTTATGGGTGGTAAATATCTCACTTGCAGTAGGTTTTTATTTAAGGGTTTGATACATTGTGTCATGTCAGTGGTTACATAGTTAACCCTCCCCCGGTCTTAGTGTAATGCTCAGGAGAAGTGTGGAAAATGTCACGGTCTGACAGGGTGGAAGCGGGTGGGCTGTCCCATCAGACCGTCAATTTCCGAAACCACACAAACGAAAACACAAGTAAAAGCGCACACGGGGTCAGTGCAACCCCATTTCTTAATACCGGTGGAGGGTTAAGTCGCAGATTCTTTTACTTCAGCTGTGGGTATTTTTATCAGAAGTGCCTTGACTCTGTTGAAGTGGTTTGTTTAAGAGAAAATATTAGAGGCAAATCAAAGTGAAGTCCTGTTATCTAAAAGATCTCCAGCATTAGTAATCAACTCTGATATCAACTACGATATCTAGGAACCATCTTCTTTGAAGAGTGGATTAAGACACCTAATTAGCAAGCCATAATTAATTGAACAAAAGTTTAGTTTGATTTCCTGTGAATATAAACATCTGGGTTTTAATTGTATATGACAGATATAAATAGGTTATAAAGGCTACATTGCTTGTGGTAATTGTTGGTTCAGTTGTCTGCAACGGGTTATTTTCAAATCTCTGCAGTTCTAGCCTTTTAACCCCTAACAGTTATTTTTCTTTAAACTCTTAAAGCATTCATGGAGTTTTGTTTGGCAATTTCCACAGTGTGTGATTCCACTCAGGGTTTTAGATATTAAAGTCAGAGCAGTGTGCAGAAATATCAGTACAAATTATAGCAGAGTTATGGCCACATTTTGATTTAATGTGGAAAAAAGAGGAATCTGTTTCATTGCCAGCTTTTTTCTACTGATGGTGTTCCTCTTTTAATTGCTTCTAATTTAACTAAATTGCCAAATCACCATCTGGTTTGGGAATAAAACACAGATTTAAAAGCTGCAATTTTCCGTTCACATAAAACAAAATAAACTTTCCCATTGAGCGGTTTAGATGCGCCACAACTCATTGAAGTTGATCAAGTTTTTACTGGGTTGAGGCTAATTTGATCCGCTTTTCTGACAAATCGTTTATTGCAAATTTGGGTGATTTAGATATGATTTCTATGATATTCAGACGCTGTAGCAATATTTAAAAATATATATATATTTTTTTACAACCAATTGTATTCATATTACTGCAATAGGTTTTGGCTTTCATCCCTATATACACCTTTACTGACAGTCTCCTCTACTTTCCTCGCTTTGACTGGCTGGCTTCCCAGGCTTTGGCAGCTTTCACATGTGGCCAAACTGTAAATCAGATTCAGACTTTCCATTCAAGTACCCCGCTCAGGGGACTGCGCTGGCCTTTCTACTGACCTTGTGGACCTTTTTATAGGCTTAAAACAGAACAGGAGGGAAGGGTTGACTCGATGCTCGCACAGAGACCAAGAGTTAAGTGTCTCTTCCCTTTGATTAAAATCTGACCTTTTGGCATTTTTGAAATTTCATGCATCAGAGTTGTGCATTATTGGACTGTCCATCTCAGAGTGGTGTGGTGAGTGGATGTTTTTGGCCCTCTCTCCTGTGAATTACATTATTGGTAAATTATACCCCACTTTGAAAGCAGAGCTCTCCCCATGTAGCATGCTTTGGTCTCCATCTTCCCCCAGCTGATGCTCTGCAGAGAGTTTGACAGGGCTCAAGCTGTTCCCCCCCTACATCCCTTCACCCACCTTTATCTCTTCCCTCCATCACACCTGATTGCATCTGACAAATGCCCCTATTGGCTCCATATCATCAGGTGCAGTGGAGGCAGCGTAAGACTATATTACTCTGCCCATACACCACATCTGTTCTCCATTTTGCATGGCTGACACACTTGCATCTGCAAGCCTCGAGTAGGGCCAAGGCTCTCACTGGAAAACCGCAGCATCTTCTCATCTTCTATTGGTAACTGGAGTTCTTGGGGGTTTTATCCTTACTTATCTACTCTATTTAATACTTTTTAGCTACTTGCTTCTTTCCTGTACCAATTTCTGGCCTCTACATACAAACTGTGATAAGAATGATTGACTGGCATTTTGTTTCTGAGGAATTATACAAAATTGGCAGGAGATTACATACTTATTACCTGCTGTTTCCTATTATGAGTCATAAAAAAGGAAGCACATTTGGATCTAAAACTGATAACATTTTAAACATATTTCATGATTATGTGAAATGATAATTTACCGAATTACTGAAACTCAACAATGTTCTTAACAATATACTGAACTATCCGAAGGATTTCCTTTCTGCCTTCCATTCTAATTGTGAAATTTCTAACTTGACACAAATAGTTGTAAAATACTTACAACTATTTTTTTATATATATATTTTTCTTTTAAAGGCAGTATCCTTACTAATAAAGATTTGAAAATGATATTATTATAGTATTTTTCTTCTAAATTGTGTAAAACGAGTTAAGTGGTAGACAATTCAATGGGCATTTTGTAAATATATAAATTTAATAGTTGCAGTAATGTCCTTTGTGGAAGCATGTGTCTTTGATTCAAAAAATGAGATTTGGTTCATTCAGATCTATTCAGCAACAGCTCTGTTCAATTTCTGTGTTTCCAGTGATTTTCCATCATATTTTGTTTTTGGTGTTATTTAGGTGTCATAAATATCTTAATCACTCAAATATTTTTTGCTAATTTTCAAATGCTAACACTTGCGTTTTCTTTTTTTTTTATCTACCGTAGTGCTTATAAAACTGATACCTCTGGGTTAACATCAGCCAAAGAGTGACATCATTCTGTCCATGCTCCACTTCACTCTAAGCAATGCCAACGTGTCTTAAGGTAGAAGTTGAATCATCCTCTGATGGTTGCATTTTTGCATCAGCCAGCCTGACCTGTGACATGTCTCCCTACTTGCTGATTATTAAATACAGACTTTGAAAGTGACTTTGGGGGAGATTTAAGTGAGGGAAAAACAACAGAGCGGCAGAGTGCCTCCTACCAGGGAGAGACGCTGATGGACTGTCATGGCCGGCGTCTCATCAGCAGGAATGCAAGTGGGGTTTTGCGCAGTAGTCACCATGTGGTGGCAAGGTTAGGTCACATCAGCTGCTTCTGACTCTCATACAAAGAGGATGCTGAGCTGAAAGGCAGTACTTTACAATCCTCTATTTTAACTCCATTTCTGTCGCTTGTTTTTCGATATTGTGGAAATGGAAGCTTATTCAATTACAAGCCACAAAAGCAAGAGGGGGAGGTAAGTCTGTGCATGAAAGTTGGATAGATCTCTGAGGTCCTTCATGTTTGTCATATGTACTCCTGAGTTGACCAGACAGTGCACTGCTGGGTGGTAATTGGAGGACTTCCTGGGAGAGGTGGCCACAGCACTGCTTCGCCTCTGGGCCTCCTTCAACAGTGTGAGCTGGCTATAATTGGCCCAGCATATTGCTTTGCTTATATGATGCTTTTACTTAGACTACAGATTGTGCTAATGATTCACTTAGGATATGTTAATCATTCCTAAGACTTTTAATCAATTGGAAGGATAATTTTATTATCTCTGTTAAGTCACTTTATCTGTGTTCATTCAGTTAATGACTCAAAAAATACATTTACTCAGATTGTGCTCCAAAAAATAGCTCTCATCAGTTGCTTAAAGAAAAAGCATTAATTTAGCACCTTATGAGCTTTCTTGGATGATTGATTATTAATTGCTAATACTGCCAGCAATTCATTAAGAAACTGTTTAAGGTTTGCGTCCCACTTTATTCTGGTCACTATGTGTGGCTAATAAAGTTAGCTGAGCTGCCTCTCACAGCCCACCCATTAGTTTAAATGGAAGGGCTGGATGGATGGGGGGTGGGGGCAATGGCACCATATGGTAGGTCCTTGCCTGTGACAGCCTGACACATTAGTCATTGATGGCTCACAGCCTCTCAGATGATAGGCAGTGCTTAAAAAGCTGACCTACAAACACACACGCACACGCCTCCTCCAACAGACACTGAGCTGGTCCTGAAACACTCTGCTATACTCACAAAATAGCTTTTTCAGGCATCAGCCTCGTCAGGTTGATATTTTGTTGTCTGAGAGAATCAAATCTGAGAGGCAGTGCTCTTGCAGTTACGAAATCATTATTACAGAACAATGAATTTGATCTTTAATGTTGCACAAGATAGGAATCATGCTCATATCACCACATTTTAGAAAAACATGCCACTCATTATTGTCGTAAAGGCCCAGCAGGGGGCCTTCCTTCCTCTTTTAACACATTTTTTAAACATTATCCAATTTTTATTTGTAGTCTTAAGTAAATGCAGCCTTGTTCTCCCTTGACTAATGACTAGTAAAAACAACCCTCCAAGAGTATTGCCATCTGTGGTAAAGTTGTGTAATAACATTTAAATAAATGTAATTTTAGTGTCTATAAACTTAATTAGTAAAATATGGCAACTTGTTTTTCTTGGGTATAAATATGACATGAGAAAGAAACTCCATCTCTAAACCAATTCTCAAAAAGATTCATAAGATAGATTCTTGTAAATAGTTTTCTTCAAATAACCATAGAAAAAAACTAAGGCTGGATGATATACTAAAAATATTTGCTTACTGTAACATTTTTGAAAATTGTGATTTGATACACATTGATTTTAATTACCCTTCATCTGGAACTTTATTATTTCAGCCATCCAAAGGTTATTAACTCAATGGACCCGCACCTTTGTTTATGATTTTTTTTTATTTTATTTTGTGGACTGTAACTCCAAATTAATTTTGTTATTGGAAATATTCAAAAGCACATTCGGCTTGGAATGTTGCTGCCTCACACAGTATTAGCTGGGATTTGCAAAGCAGCCAATCCAGGAGCCCAGTTCAGTTTACTTCCTGATGCTGATTATCTTTACACCAATGGATGTGGATAAAAAATACCTCAGAGGTTAATTTCTGCTGTACTGCCTAATTGGTTTCCACTGTGCGTGTAAGCTTTTTTTTAAGAGGGACTCTCAAGAAATGTTTGTTTTTCTTCAAACTTCATATAACCATAAAGATGTCCATAGCAAGGGTTTGGAGTGAAGTGAAGTGTCACTGCCAGTGAAAGGGATCAAAAAGTGGTATCTTTACCTCAAAGTCTCCATAACATCAATTTATCTTAAGACTTTGTTCATATTTTTTCCTGGGGTGCACTATATTTAGTGTTTAATACCCATTAACTAGTCAGGTTCTCCAGTGTTTACTTTCCTTTGTAGCATGTTAGAGTTGATTACAACCCAGTGGACCTGGAGCCAGATGCAAAGCTACAGTCTGTGCAGCAGTATGGGTGGAGATTAGCATCAGCCTGAGGGAGTCGTAAGCCGTACTCCCTCTTCTCTGCTTTTTGCTCTCCTCAAAACACCAAGGTGCTTGCACGTCGTGTTTGAAATGTGTCATCAGCTGTCTTGGTGGTTCGTCGCCACATAAACCTCTGAAGTGACGGCACTCCTTGCTGGCAAAGGTCATTGTAGGAGTGGGTTAAATGTCCCCTGGAGGAGCGAGGACCCCAGCCAGACAGTGTGTGATTTGTGCGAGTTTTTCGCTGCTGGAGCTGCCTCGCCTCTCCTCTATGAATGACCTTGACCAGCTCTCCCTCAGTTTTAACTTAAAAATCGCTCCCTAGAAAAACTGTCTGGCCACCGGGTGTCGGATGTGCCAGTTGTCATTAGTCTTAGCGTGATTGGAGGGGGATCTGAAGAAATTAGAAAAAAAAGGACTGCCATTAGAGGTCAAGCCATCACAACAGAGGCACACGAGACATCCTCTGTTTTGATTTAATCCAATTAGACATCCACTGAAGCTTCGGTTGTTTTCGGGCAAGCCTGATTAGCTTTGTTGGGGGAAAGCCTTGCTTCTTCCTTTTTATTTTTCTTCCTGCTTGTGTTTGCTTAAGAAATCAGGCTTTCCTTTGCACTGCTTAACATGAATTAAATAGAATTTCAGCTTCTGCAGTTACAGCTAAAGAAAAGACTTGTTTACATTTTGGTTATCTCAGTTTAATTAAATCATAAACTGAAAACAATAAATTCTTTATACCATACTTACTTTCTTTTGAAGAGTAAGTACAGACGTAAGATACCAAAACAAATGACTTGTAATTCTTTTTATACAACTGATTTTGATGATATACAGGTACATCCTAAGGGTTAATGTTATTTTCTTGTTGAAATGAAAGTGCATTTGTCTTTGCATATCTGAAAATCTGTTTGAAAAATTTACCAGGCACAATTTTAACTTGAAAAGATCCGTTCAGAGGCCAAACAGCAAACTGTCCTGACTGGATTACCAACTTTAAAACATTAAAAGGTGCAACGAGTTCTTGTCATGTTTAAATAAAGATGCAGCCACTCCAATTAACAAGATAAAAAAATTATGTGTGGAAAGATAATCACTGTGGAGCAAATAAACAAAACACAATCAAAGCAAGGAAACATCTTTTGTAATTTAACAATGAAGGCGTAACATTTAGATGCAAATAGAAAAATCATCAGCAAACACTCAAAAGAAGTCATAAAGAAATGAAGTTACCAGATCACTAAGTTTTAGCTGAGTTATGAGATCAGACAAAATATATATTTATGTTCTCTGGAGTGCAGTTTTACCCGCCTTCAATTGAACATAATTTGAAGTAACATCACAAATGATTATTAAAAGTTATAACGTCTGATCAAACATCTGTGATTAGTGATGGACTATATTTCTTAATCAGGCTTCTTTGAAATAGAATAGCTTATAAAATCACATTTTACAAAATGCTGGTCAGTAAAATTCTGGTTGTGGAATATTATTGCATAAAATGTGCAGCCTTGGGTGAATTCTTGCACTGCAGCGTTTCAGAAATGACCTGCCTTGATCATTGTCACTTCTGGCTTCCGTCATCACGCTTCCCGCTGGGGCCAACATGTGGAATGGTCATCTCTCACCACACTCCTTTGTGCCTGAATAGAGCAGATGATATAATAGCTGTGATTTACACTTCTCAGTCATATTCACAGAGCGAAAATAGAAGTGCTACCATCAATACCCGAGCTCGGCCCTCGACTGCAAAGGATGCTTTTTAACAGGATTTGGTCAAAGAAGAAAATCGTATACGCTGGATCAAATAAGGTCAGGGACTGTTGTCACTATGAATCAGATAAAGGTATAATCATAACCCTCATTGAAGAAAAGAGGTGAGAAATGAAGCAATCTTGTGTGCTGCGGTCGTTTGAGAAATAGAACATAAACGGCAATGACAATAAAAGCCGGAGCCGTAATTATTGGGAATAATTTCTCATTCTACTGTTTGCAGGCTGATTCTTTGTAGAATGTTTTCAGGACTCTCTTGAGTAATAAGACTCAGCGGTGTAGTCTCCTCTTGTTTTTTAAAGATGCTATTTGGAATTCATGACCAGGAGTCCATATGCAGATTCGGAAGGACTTTGATTAAAGCTCTAACAAGTACTTGATGGTTGGGGATATCACATTTCCTTTTGTTTTAATGCACTCTGTTAGGCTCACTCACAGTTAATAAGTCACAATCAATCTACCTGCTGTACGCACCGAGGCTTTGTAAGAGCTTAACAGGACCCCTGAGAGATGGAATAATTTCACTTTTGAAACCAACTGACAGACTGAGTGCGTGCATTCGTGTTTGCGTCTGTGTGGGATCGCAACAACTTTCATTGTTTATTTATATGCATGTGTACGTACGAGGGTGTAAGAGAAAGCGGAGACTAAAAGGAGGCTGTCAAATATTGCCTGTCTGGAAGACAGGCGCGGTATGTTGTCTCCTTTCCATCTTCGCTTGAAAGAGTCTGTGGAGTTGCCTTGAGCGAGTGTATCATATTTGATGACCTCAGAAACAGCTCTGTCAGAGCACCTGACTTGTGCTTTCAGCTGGCCAAGGCATCTCATCCAGTGGAAGAAAATATCAGATTTCAGCCTCAGTTCTTTGAGCAAGTTGGCTCAAATGCACTAAATTCAAAAGTAATGTACAAGCTCCTCTTGAAATGAATCATTTAATCCTTGTCAGATTCTAAAAACACACCACAGATTCCCCATACTCATGATTTTGATTGACCAAAGACTCCAACATACTTTATCAGAAGCCTAATAGTCAACGTGCAGTCACATGGTTTTGGTTTGTTCATATTCACACTCACCTTTAATACAACAGCGCAGACCACCTAGAGGACACACTGAATTGTCAGTATGCGTCATGCCCCTACCCAGTGGGGTCCCCCACCCCTCCTTGCATCCTCTATTGGGCTTTTTCCTAAATGGTCACACAGATTGCTGCCCACTTTTCACATCTCCTGGTACAAACTGGTTAATGGAAGTGGAGTAGTTAAAGCAAAAATATCAGCACTCCTGTCCAAGCACAGTTCTAGATAAGGCAGAGCCACCAATTCTGACCAATCACACAATACTTCACACAGAAGTATTGTCGAGCCTAATGTCGAGTCAGGCAGGTGGATACCTCTCTGTGAACAAAATGATGCAATTTTCATCACACGTCAGAGAGAGCTTAAGGAAACACCATAATGGAGTAACTTCTACAACCAACTTTACCTATGAAGCAGTCATTTTCTAAAAAAATCTTTTTCAGTGTCCCTACAGTCATCCCTTAATTCATTAGCAAGCCTTCTTAAGGTCCCTTTTTAATGTGTGCTCTTAATCACATTGAAACTTTGAATCAACTTGGACACATCTTGATTTCTTCCTTTTCAGCCAATCAGTTCAGCCTGTAGTTCATCTGATTTGTCTGGACTAATTGTCCTGCTGATGATGTGATTTCATCAAAACCTCAGCTGTCAAATCAGTGGACCTCACATTTTACAGTAGATTACTTTGCTACACTGGGGAGTTCATGGTCAACTTCATGACTTTAATCTGCCCAGGTTTTGTGGCTACAAAACAGACTCCTATCATCACCTCTCCACTATCGAGTTTGACAACTGATGCAAGATGGTCAAACATTTCTACTTTGTCTCATCTGTCTTAAAAAGATTGTTCTGTCTCAAACAATCTTCTTCTGTTTCAAATCTTATGGAAGCAGGACTTTGTACTTAGTTCTTAGACCCGCATTGTTAAATAATTGCACAGTGGAATCTGTGAGGTGCCTTTATACACTTGAAGTTAGAATAGAATTATTATAGAACCAGGTAAAGGCCAGATAATTTCATTATTTCCAGATATATGAAACCCTGGAATTCAAAGAGATTGTACTTTCTTTTACCATGACTGTATCAAAGGTTATACTCAGTCTAGGCATGCTAAGTGTCTGAAATTAATAACACAGGAGACTGTCAGCCCGGTGAGATTTTATGTTGAAGGTCTTCTTTTATGGTCTGTGCATGTAATATGTCTTTTCAAGTGACTGAAGGAGAGCAAACACTTGCAGAATTGACTTTTAGAAGGCACTTATAGTGTCCTCTCACCATAAGCATAATGTGTTGCTATTTCAATTACAACTAAGATCTAAATGAAATCCACATTTGTTCTTTTGGGTTTATCACTTTGAATCCTTCTCAAGATGTTTGCGAGAAATAAGATCTTCATCAAACTTTGTTCCAACATTTAAGTTTTTTGTTTTATTTTATTTTTTTGGTGAAAAATGCTACTCACTTGAAAAGCCTGCGTATTTCCACTGTTAGACATTTCTGCAGGAACCGTTTCTCTCAGCATAAAGGACCAAATGTGACACTGAGCAGCCATTTTCTGTTCCTATCAGAACAAATATTAGAGGAACATACATTTTCTTCTTAGATCTCACATCTCAGGCTGTGCCCTTTCATTGATGCCTAGCTGCTGGTGGAGTCGTTATTGGGGGAAAGTGAAAGTGGGTGCTTCACTGTGCGTGTAGTTCCCAGGGTTGTTTGGACTTTTTGGCTTTTTCCACAGCTTCAGATTAGCTGGTCACAACTAAATAGCACTGAAATGGAATGCCCTGGATCATTTCTTCCAACCATCATCTTCCTCTTGAAGTATTTTTTGGCCTGATGTTTTGCGACACTGCTTTGCTTCATTTTCCCATATCACTCTCTTTGAGTGTAACATCTGCTGGAGAGATACTGTAAAGGAGACTGATTGAACTAAACTTTGTGGTACGTCTTTGGAGAGCCTCCCAGCAGCACATATTTTGTTCTTTCAAGATCAAATGCGCATGTGTGTCTGCGTTACTGAGAGCGAGCCAGAGAAGGAGTTGATGTCAGAGCGAAAGTGGAAGCCTTCTTTGATTTTCAGGAAGGTTTGATGACAATTTGACAGGGGCTGAGAGGACACGGAAACAAATCCTTTGATGCCGACTGTCAACAAAAGGCTTCTCCCTCAGACAAATAGCTGTCTCTCTCCTCCCATCGTTCTCACTCTGCTGAAGCAACAGCAAATAGCAGGCAAAGCCATCGCTGTCTAACAGCACCCCAGGAATGCCACAATGAGTGATGAAACCACAGCTTGTTGGTGTTTGGGAACTAGGAGCAGGTGGACGTAGGAAAGTCTGCAAAACTACACAACTTAATTTGATAATTTCCTAAAGAAAATGGGGTTATGGAAAATTGTTAGGTCATGGAAGAGAGGAAAACAAGAAATGCATAAAAACCTCATCAGTGGTAGAACTATTTTATGCATTACTGTATGTACATTTCTTGTATAGTACTTTATCCTTACGTATATAACCTACTGTTTTAATTTGAAATGAATACCAATGGAGTTTATGAATCCTCAAAAAAATGTAAAAGGATTTTTAATAAGGTTAATTGCATACAACAACAAAATCAAAGACATAAAACTTTTAGGACTTAGAAAGTTAGATTTAGATTACAAGCATCTTTATTGAAATATCAGTTCAAACATCATTTGTCTATAATATCTAAATATTTTATTTGGAAACATGACTTGAGAGGACAAATAAATTATCTAGTAAAAGTTAATGGAAAATAATACTTTCAGTTCAAAAAATGAATGTAGGGGATAATCTCAACTCAGAAATGATAGAATATAAAACTTTACAAAGGTTTATTTAATTATTAAGGAATGCCATCCATATACAAATCTGTATGAGTGTGCTGAAGGAAATGTTGGGAAAGATGCAAAAAGAATCTGAACATCTGGTGACATCTTTGCTTATTCTGTTTTGGCTGCTTTCCCTTTTAATTCAGTCATTTTAAGTATTTACTGAGTATTGTTTAATAAGAATATTTATGAAAAATGTAGTTTACATCATTTTTTGCCTGTGTAAAATTGTGGCATCTTAAGATTTTGTCCATTTTTATCTTGAAATATAATAGTGAATTATTTATTACATTGGCACTTTTGCTAAGTACTTTTTCGTGTGTCTGTTTTCCTGTCTGAATGATAAAAAAACCCTTCATGGTTTGTGAAGATTAAAGTGAATCAAAGTGGATTTAAATGTCCAGAATGTTGATATGCTGTTGGAGAAATGTAGAAATGTGAGACTGAAATATCATAACCAGACAATTTTTATAGCTGTGCAGGTGGAATAGGTTAAGGAAAACCAACCAGTCATGACAAAATAGTTATTTATCCCACATTTTTCATTGTCACGAGTTCATTATGGCATAATGATAAAAACAAAGGGCTAATGTCACCCTGTTGCTGTAGATAAGAACGCATTGTTTTAGCTACCCATGAGTGCGTTGTTCAAAAAAGAAAATAAATTAGTTCAAAATAATCCTTCATTCTTTGTTCCCATTTATAAAGACAAGTCATATTGACAAAGTGAATCCTGAAGATTAATCAAAACTAGTTGATGGGGTCTTAAATAGAGTGTTTAAAGGCATGAAGAGTTGATAGGCTGATGTTTTTTTCATTATCCTGAATATACAAAGACAACAAATGCACATAATTGCTTATTCTTCGAGTGGCTAATTAAAAATATGAAATGGCTCTCCTATCTTTGCATTCTTTGTGTTTACGAGTGGCGCTTGAAGTCGTGCCAAGCGCTGTCATCTTTATTTGCATAATGTAACTGGAAGCTACCTTTATGCATTTTCTTATTACGTGCACCCACTCCAGCCGCCCTGACATGTATGTTTATTCATAATTTTTTTTTTCCTTCTTTTGGGGAGCTGGGATAGAAATTTACATCCTCCGCGGGTGGACGTGACGATGTCACAACAGAGGCTGCAGTTATCAGGCAGCCTCTTAAGCCTCGTTTCACCCTCAGAGCTTTGCCTGTGTTCACAGGATTAGAGCCGTAATGCCCAGCGGTCCTACAGGATAAATAATTTTCACTTTTTAATGTACCCACGTTTGGTCTTTGGAGCATTACTCTTGCCTAATTGAGTTAATTTCTTCACAGGTATTCCCATCTGCAAAGACGGCACTCTGAGAATGTTTATGCATATACATGCTGGTCCCACAAAAGTTATGAAAATATCTAAGGCTTTGTAAGGCCTTGGATGATGAGATCAAAAACAAGTTGGATTAAACAGGTCAAAAGCTAGCTGGTTCTTTTAAGATAAAGAAGTGGGGAAAAAGAGAGGAGTGCTGAATTGAGTAGGGCCATGACATCTTTGCCACCAATAAAATGTCTTAAACATTCCTTTTGCTCCAATTTTAATTGCTCAATATTTGGAACCAATGCTGATGTGGACTGAATGGTTTTGTTCACTTACTCTCTGCCAAACTACAACCCTAGCCAGACTACAATTTAAAGAAAAATTGTAAATATCGTCGAGTCTGTTGTTTCCTGTAGCATCAGAATAATTTCTCGTCTCAGGCAAACTAAACTGTTTTAAATGACTTTTGCTCATTTAACAGCCAAATAAACTTAAGTTTCCTCTGGCAATTTATTATTATTTATTGTATTGGTTTATTGTGTTAAATTACACTCAAGAAATAGTATTTAAATTCATAACCTCCAGCAAAGCGTTGTCATAACCAATCTAGATGACAGGCGTCTGATGTGAGAATGTTAAATTTAGTCATTACAGATGTCAGCTGTGACTTGGACCTGAAAATAGAACTTATGTGCATCTCCATTTAAATTAAACCACTAGTAATGCTTATATATAAAATCAATAGTCTGAGTGTCTTCCACTGTTTTTATGCCAGAAGCTAAAAAGAATATGGACCATTGGTCTACAGAGTATCACTCTTGTCAAATTGATTGACTTGTAGATTAAGAACACAAGCATGAAGGGTTAAATAAGTCTTGCTGGTGGCTGTAATTAAAAAAGAAAAAGTTGAAAAACTGCAAATACTTTGTTGTTAAAATTGTGTTGTTGTGAAGATATTAGAAATTCTCACTGATACCGGTGCATTAGAAAAACTTTGATAACACTAAATTGCTTTGATTGCTCGAAGAAACAATTACTGGGATTCACTTGTGGAAAATTAGATTTTTAGCAATCACATTAAAATTAGCTTTAAAAAAATACCCATGTGTCTGTTTTGTTGCTATGGTGTTATATTCCTCCTGCAGACACATCTTCATCCCGCCTCTATGCGTTGTGGCAGCAGACAAAATGGGTAATGCTTCCGGATTATATCACTTACTTCCAGAGAGCCGAACAATTAGGAGCAGTGATGGGATTTGTGTGAGTACCAAGCCACACTTGAAGATAGTCTGTCTTTTTAAGAATTCTCTCAACTCCCCAAATGCTCTGTCGTATTGCAGTGTGATCACTTTGGGCCGCGCAGAAATGGCAGAATTGGAATCTTATCTTCTTCCATCTTTCCCATTACGGGCAGATTGAAAGCCCTGCAGCGGTACTCTGGCCCGGTCCCCAGTCAACCCCGTGATTTTTTTTTATTTATTTTTTTCTAGACCACAATTTGACAGCTTCTAAAAATGTCACATTTTGTTGTTGAGATGCTTTGCCAAGCACTTGAGCCATACATGCTGTGGCTTCAGCACCAGTTGGGTTGTGAAGCTTCACTGACCTTCCCTTCACTCCTGGGCATCACCCCTGGCACTGCCTGTCTCCTGTTGTCAGCATGACATTATGAGCTTGAAGAGCCTGATGTGCAGCAGTAGGCACAAAGCCACTTCTCGCTGCTTTTCATCCCAATCATTGGACTGGATACTCCATAGACGCCATTGTTACTTAGATTGGTCTGTACAGAAGTCAAGCAAAATGACTTGCACATATTAGTGCTTGAGTCTATAGGAAATGTTTGTCTGTCATAAAATGACTTCAAGTATTGATTTGAAAATGTTGGGAATATTTTCTAAACATTTTCTGCATACTTTGCATGCATGATGCCATTCTTTCTCTGAATATTTTAATGTTTTCTAGTAATAATTTTAATGTTTTTGAAGGTCTTCGACATTTTTGGGGCCGACTTTAGCTGAGGTTTTCATTTTCATTTTTTTTTATTCTGTTCTATTAATATTCAGGAAAAATATCAACACAGGTTGACACATGGGCGTGCCATGGTGGTGTAGGGGATAGCGCGACCCATGTTTGGAGGCCTTGAGTCCTCGATGCGGCTGTCGCGGGTTTGACTCCCAAACCCAACGATATTTGCCGCATGTCTTCCCCCCTATCCTTCCCCATTTCCTGTCAGCCTACTTTCATATAAGGGACACTAAAGCCCACAAAAGACCCCCTGGAGGGGTAACCACCCCCCCAATTTAATGATCAATAAGAGCATTCCCAAAGATTATTAATGAAAAACATAGGATACTTGATGAGCAAACTATGATGCATCTCTCAGGTCTTATACTCTCTATCTTGTTTTGTTTGTCTACTAGGCATGCATTACCCACATTTTTATTTGTTGTTTTCAAATAGAATTTCAAAACCACCAAAAAAATTCTCTCTTATACTGTTTAGAAAGTTTACAGTCTTTTAATGAGATACCAGAGAAATTGAATTTCTCCATCTGTACGGTCATGTATTAATAAAGCACTCCCATCCCCAACCTGTTACTGCACACTGTTAGTCAGCTGGCTTAAATGCCACTAGACTATTTTGTTTAATACCAATAAGACAAATGTTGTTTGTAAATATTTCCCTTTTCAAAAAAGAGTGTGGAAGCTGCAGTAGTCCAATCTATCATTTTTATTAAGGCAACACTGTATTAAAACTACACTTGCCAAGCTATGAGTTTATAAAGGTTCTCATTATAAACACATCCAGTGTAGGAACTCATTTGTTCCTCACTATCAAATTGGTCAACTCTGCTGTTTAAAACACAGAATTGGCTGCAGCTCAAGGTATGAAATTGTTGAGCATGTTCAAAACATGTTATGTATTGTTTATTGTGAGCTGAGATTATGTTAAAGTTTGTTGTGAGGAAAGCATTATTATTGCTTGTCATTTGCCGTGATTTAAAGTCTTAGGATGTTCGTCTTGAAACCCACAGTAAATGGTAAACAATAAAATATATTTTGTTCTATTCTGTGCTGACTGCAGACTCTCTGCTCTTGCAGACAGCCTGAATAATTAACCACCTAATATCAGCATGATATATTGTTAATCACAGAAGATGAGAAAAGTGACAAAATTCTGTTCTATTAGCAAATAAAAACTGCTAAATATAGGAAATGACACTTTTGTATTAAGCACAAGAAGTAATAATTGGTCTTTTTTTATTGTAAATAGTCATTAGAGATCAAGTTGTACAATTGTATTTCACATTTTTATGCAAAAATCGCGACGCAGTGGTATTTTTAATCTTACTACACCTAGAGGCTCTCACACATCCCCATAGCTGTTGCCCTTTTCCTTCATTTATGAGCACAGATTGCACAATTTACTGTTATTTCAGACAGGAGGGCCTGAAAATATTTACTGAAAAAGCAGTCAAGGTTCTAAAAACGTTTTTAGAAAGACCACTTAGAAGGATGGAAGGAAATACTAGCTGTAAAAATTAGGAATGGTTTAAAATCCTTGAAAAGCAGAGTTTACAATATGAAATTTCGGCTATCAGATCACGCTTAATACTTGATCTATCAACAAGGGTCCTTAAGGTGCAGATACAGTGGAGCGTAGATCTTTTTATGAGGCACCTCAGGTGTCAAGATAAACAGCTTTGCCTTTCGTAAAAATGGCTTTAGATAGGAACCACACTTCTCATATTGTTATTGCGTAGAATATCTGCTTCAACAGGTGGTAGTAGAAAAAGAAGAGTGCATTCTATAAACAACTCAGTGATACAGTCTCCTTCTGTAAGTATTACTCTGTAACATTTTGCAACTGGGTTTATGTCCAGCTGTAGAAATGGACACACTTTTAGACTGCTCTGCTACTCTTCCTGTTCGTACCAAACTTAACAACGTTACATAAATGGGAATGCACACAACTGACCAAAGCAACAGCACAAACCAGACGCCCATGTTAGTCCATGTCTGTCGGTGCAGATGCCCATCTCTTCTGTGTCAATTGTTTTTTTCTTTGTCTTGGCACATGGGTTAAAGCTGCATCTCAGACACACTCTTAGAGCCTGGAGGAAGCTCTTCCCTGGCATAGGAAGTGCGCGCCTGTTTCCGTGCGACTTCGGGCGAACCCCTACTGTCCACCATCTGGGCAAATGGCAGGTCTTTATGCCAGCATAGTCGCCACTGAATAAAGAGGACACGGGGGCATAGCAGGAAGCTCCAAAGACAGGCAGAGGGGGCCTTCGCAGACACAGGTCATTCTTTCTCAGTAAAAAAAAAAGAAGCCACTCACGAACACCTGTGTTCCCGCTCCCCTCTGCCCCACTTCAGACGTTCTGTCAGAAAGCCCCTGCTCAGCAGAACTACAGGTTCCAAACAAAAGACTTTGCAGCCTCGGCAGAGTGCTCGCAGGTGAATAACAATAACCACTTGTTCAGTTATTCATATATTCATATGTGTGTTCATATTTAGCCTTCGCTGAGGGTGATGAATAACTTGGCTGAGGCTATGCCACACTGACAGAAGGAAGCGCTGGCTCACTTTTCTGTCGTCTTGTGTGGAAGCAGATACGGGGCGAAAACGTGACAGGGCAACTGGTCAGGTTGTCCTTTCTGGGTCTGGTGAGAGACTTGCTGGGCAGGCGTGTGAAAAGAACAGCACCGCTAATGAGTTGTCTCAGCTGGGGCATTAAAAAGAGGAGAAGCCAGGAAGGGCCATGTAGTCGGCCTCTTATGTTCTACTGATGGATTAGTCATTGAAGGCTTGCGCAACCTCTTCGATAGCAGGCAGCTGTTAGCGAAAGCTAATAGATACTCAGCCGTTATTTGCTGCCTCGCTCCTCCCCAGAGAGGTGCCATACCCGTCTTCTGCAAAGCATTACGCCAACATGTTCAACCCAGCGCTAAAATCTCTCCCTCACGGCAATGGTCTCAGTGCACACAATCCTTTCATCCTCCTATCTCTCAATCCAGGTAAGGCTTGGCTGGAGACCAGAGCTCTGTAGAAAAGCACAGGCCTTTGGCTCTGCAATCGATTTCTGCAAAGCAGAATATACAGTACGAGTGACCGTGTCGAGTGTAAATGTAAATGGACCTCGCTCCGAAGCGATCAGGTAGCCTCTGAGCACGTGGATCAGGGAGTATGTAAGCGCAAGATAGCATTTACCCCCGGTTTTAACTAAAGCACTCAGACATTCTCCTCTCTGCATCCCCGTAATTCCCTCTGAGTGCTCCGTGGGAAAGTGAAGCACTGTTATCAGCCTGAGCCAAACGTATTAGACCTCTGCTGACCGCTGAAACAGACCACCTTGTTGTAGATCATTCCCTCCTGCACAGAACAGAGGCAATGAAGACGCTGTAAATTAGTATAGTATAGTTTCATGCTCTGTAATGATTACTGCACCTCTGGGTGGCACATTCGCTCGCTCCCTTCATGCAATTTTGGATTAAATACGATATATGCCTGTCAGTGAATAAAGGATGAACTGATGGTATTACCTGATGTCACCCTTGGTAATAATGGGTAATGGTGACACAGCAGACCTAACATCCCTCTGCATTTGTTTCTGTGTGACATGCAGGCTATAAATGAGATGAAATGTTTACCAGCTGTAAAGCTTGATGACCTGAATATTTTGGACATAGTATTTTCTTAAGTTCTAATAAGAGGATGAGTTCCTTTTTTAGTGTGTTTTAAGGAAATAAATCGAAAGGATTCACGAGTTACTTATATCAGTGTGTGTAATATCAGCCTGTTCTAGTTGCACTGCTGCGCCGGTGTGAAAAAAAAAAAATCTAATATTTGTGTGTGGGGATTCTTGGCAGATTTTCCTCAATCCAGTGTATTCTATATCTTTGTCAAAATCCCCAGACCATAAAATCAACCAATAACATTTGGATTTGGCATGCTTTGCCACTGGAAAACAGATATATATCATGTCTAAAAATCTAGACGTACACATTTTTACCCATATCACAGTCTTATCACAGGGTCTGTAGGAGAAACGGAAAGTCATACTGATGTCCTCTGCAGTTTCAACATCTTCCTATTTTCAGGACTTGTGCATTGTAATTTAACAGATAACTATAAAATAAATTCAGAAAAAATATTGTTTCATTTTGGAAACAATGGCAACTAGCCAGATAATTCATTAGATTTTAGAATCTTGGTTATTTAGAACAAAGTTTGCAATGGTGGTCAAAACCCTTATATCTTTTTTTCATATTTTGTTACATTACAGCCTCAAAATGTAGAGCTTTCATTGGAAAATGTATTTATTATTGTTAAATGGAGAGAAAAGGATAGATGCTTCTCATGAAATGAGGCATAAATTAAACTTTTTCAATGACAGTGGACTCCTGATATTCACAGAGTTTAGCAACCACCCACAACTGCCTGCAAATAGTTGAAATCCACAAATATTTGAGATCCCCTAAAAAACTGCTTAGGACTGCCTTGTTTTAATAGTTGTTACTGTAAAAGTTAACATCCACATTCTTCCTCATTGCTGCTCATGTGGGTACAGACAGTCAGCACCAAGGAAAACGAATAGTGCTCCTGCGTTGCAGACAGCACCTAATGGTTTATCAAATAACAATGCTCTTAGGTGTTTTAGCTACACAAGCCACGTCTTTCATTTTCCCAAAATACTTTGTGTGAATAATTTGGAGTGACAGTCCACAGAAAAAAAACGCAAATAGGTGAGTCTGTGAATAGTGAAGCGCACATAGGATGAAGTGGGACAAAAAAACTAACACATCACACTAAACCCACAATCTCCACAGTAAAACACTATTGGTGGCAGCATCATGCTGCGGCAAGAAAGCTGGTCATAGTAGATGGGAAGATGAATGGAGGTTAATAGAAGAAAACTTAACACACGATACAAGACTTCAGTTAGGGATAATTATTTTTTTTAATAGAACACCCATCAAGTCATTCAACCAGAACTACAGTTAAGTGGTTTAGATGTGTCAGAGTGGCTCATTCAAAGTCTAGACAAATCACCGTAATTCCAAGTTGAAGTGATCCATTTCATTCTGTTGGTGCATTTTATAAATTATCATTAAACACATTGAGGTTTGGTTATAAAGTGATATAATGTGAACAGGTTTAAGAGGTATGAAAACTTTTGTACTAAAAGTCCTAAAGAAAACGAAGCCTCGTGTTGTCAAATAATAAAGAAGGCACATACATCAAGGGGCTCCACATATCAGGAACTGACATCAAAAAAGAACTACCTACTCCATATACACAACTTCACAATAGTACAATGTGAAAGTACTGATTGATACAGTTCAATAAAAATGAGAAAATCATTATATTCTGAAGATAAAGACTAAAAGATCATTTTACTTCTCCTTGCCTTAGTTCTTAGTGTCATTTTCCTTCTTTTGATCAAACTCTTTAATTCTGCTGAGAGCTGAATCAGGTCGAACTCCTCAGTTCTCCATTCAACTGAGGTTTGACACCCCGAGGTATTTCTGATGCACAAGTTAAACACGAGAGCAGCTCTCTGCTTCTGCGCCTGAGAGAACCATAGAAAACATCAAATTATTTCTCAAATTAACTGCTTCAGTTGCACATCGTATTACCGTTTAACGTGCGTTGCTTCTGTTCTGTTTACATTTCTCCATCCTATAACACAGTTTCTGAGATGCTGTGGCCGTTTGGAGATAAGATGCCGGGTGAAGGGGGTGTTGGAGGGAGGGACCGGACGTTCTCCTCTTTATTCAAAACGTGTCCTCAAAAGCAAATAAACTCGCTCGGTAGCTGTTTGGTTAGGTTGAAATATATTGACAATCTGTTAAAGTGCAAAAAAAGGGCTTATTTTCCCTTTTGTGGAATTTGACAGTGATAAAACTGGATTGCAGCAATAATGTCTGTCATGGATCAACACCTAGAAACATTTTACTCTGCTGATGTGGACATGAATGGGATCCAAAGTCATGTCTCCCTCTGGCTGACTGCCAGGACCTTCACAGGAGCTTTAATAAATGGTTTGTACCAGCAGACGGTCCTTGGCTGGGGGTGTGTGTTTCTTTTGTGCGTGCCAGTGCCATTGTGTGTGTGTTCATAAGCCGTAGGGATTTTAATAACAACTAAGTGCGCAAAGACCCTCGAGAGGAGAGAAAGACCAATAACCTACAGTTGTGCGCGGTGCTGCTAAAAGGGTTGAAGGAACACGGAAGGGGAGGCAGCAGAGGTGTTCTAGCTATTTATTCCAAACACCAGGGTGCTCATGAATTATTCAATGTGACATTCATTCATAATTAAGTTTTTTTTAAATGGATAAATAAATAGACAAAAGTGTAGCAGGGGAATAGCTTTTGACATGACACAAATATATGTCGCTTCAAGTCATGTTTAATAACAATGCCAAAATGTGCACTTAAGGAGAGGGGGGAAGCTTTAACGAGTACAAAGGTAATGCATATAAAAGATGAGCGTGGGTGGAATCAGAGGGGAGATGATGGAGTAGTGAGTTCAGTAGGTGGGGAGCCTCAGGCGGAGAGGTTGATAGTTGGGCACAGCGTACTAAAGTAGGCACCAGCCTGTGGGTAGCAGCTCCAAGACTTTAAACCGGAGGGGAGAGTGGACCTCTGTCCAGATCAGCTGTTCGCTGAAAGCTTTGATGACCCACAGTGGATGTCGTAGGTAAGGAGAGGGAATACCGAACGCCTGCCTGGGTTCACTTTAAAATACTATGAAGAGCAATGAGCCCTGATATGACAAACATTTCCAGTGAATGCATATCAAAATATAGACATGTCTCGTTGAACCTGTGTGCAGGGCTTCATCCTTTACAGTGATATCTTTTTATCTTCTCAAGCCTGACAGCACATGTTATTCCTCATTTTCATCACTGTCATCTTCAGTCATATAGCAGATCTCTGACGGGCGTCAGTAGTTTCCAGCGGTTTTAAGTTTTGTGTTTTTTTAGTTTTTTTTTATTATTATTATTTTCAGGACAAAACAGTGCTTATTTATCCCCTATTGTTCTCAGAGTTTTAGCTCGTCAACATAAGACAAGCTAACTTGGCTCTCCTCTAAACATATTTCAGATGCATAAAGCTGATTAGTCCTTTTTTTTAAGTGAACAACCTGACACAGCATGCTATGAATTGATGCTCTGTTAAAAGGGTTTGAATATAATTATGGCTAGTGTTTGCTACTCAGCAATCCAAGTGGATCTTGCCATCACAGTGTGAGTTGCATCTCAAATTTGTCTCCCTGAACACTATTAACACTATTTAACTTGGGGGCATTCATTTAATTTGCTATAATTGCTTTAGAGCCCCTCTCTCTATGCTCATCCGGTTGTCTGTAGGTCTATGGGGGTGTCAGACTGTCTGCATGCATATTGCTGCACTTTTCCTGAGCTTGAAGACTGAAGTTGATGGTGACTAGTACTTTATTATAACCATGACTGGGGTTTGGCAATTAGATATCACTGAGATTTTTTATTTATTGTATTTATTTATTTTTTTGTACCTATATTCATACAGGTTAATTGGGACACTTTGTGTCATTTTCTTCAGAAGTCTGTATATTGATAAATTGTGTTAAGATAAAATGCTGGAACATAAATTCCAGAGATGTATATATGTTTTGTTGATTATTTCTGATTTAAATATGTTCTAACAAACTGTAATTAACTATACTTGTATTTACTGAATGCATTAATTGAATGCTAATGTTTTTAAAACTTACCACAACTTCTCTTGAAATAAGATATAGCAACAACCAAATTGCCTACTTCACTTTACATGTTCCACTGAGTAGTACATCTATTTTGTTAAACAGCACATAGTAATTGCATTTAATCATATCATTATTATTTTAGAAGTTAGCATTGGTAACTGCAAATATTGTTTTACATCTTAATGGTAGGAAAATACTAAGCGGAGATCCCAAAATGTTCTATAGCAAACTAGTTTTGGAAGTTCAAAAGTGGAAAACAGATTAACTTTGTTGTCAAATGTTCAGATATTCTGGTATGAGTCTGTTCTGGATAAATTTGCTACTTCCCCAGTTTTAATTATTTAGGTTGGGAGGAGTTGACATCCTGTGGTTGATGGCTCTTTTCCAGGTTGTGACCATTACTTATATGTGCTTAGACATGATTGGTCCATTGGTCAGAAAACTCATTAGATATTTTAGTTTTCAGCCAGCTGGTCACTGGTCATGGTCGATCAATCTCAATCTTTTAATCTGGGTTAACAGCTAATTTGTCTAGTAATTGCAAATATACAAGTACAAGAGATAGTAATTACAATAAATCATTAACAATATTGTTAATATTGGATCAACAAAAACATTACAAAGCAGCAGCTGATGAGCATTATTATGGAGGGAAAACAGTTAGCGTGTTGAGGATGTGAGGCTGGCAGGGGGTGCTGGGCAGGTGTTGAGACTCCTTAGGGAGCTGGAGGTCACATTACCATACAAAAGCCACTCTGCTGGGTAACCTTTCCAGACGCTGCTCCCTAGCCAGGGGGCTTCGGTCACACACTGGCACTGCCACAAGTGCCTCGCCACACATACAAAGCAAACGTATACACTGATCTCTCATATTCAGCCTCCAAAATACCCCCTGCCTTCTCCATGACAGAAGCTTTGCTTGTACTCTGACTTGAAATATTTGCACTCAGGGAACATAAATCACAAGGGACAGCTCTAAAGCAAAACAAATACTATGATATGGTCCATTGCCATTATAATGCACACTAAAGGGAAAGGCATTCATGTGGAATTTAGATCCAAAGCCTGAACATTTTATCTTCGCCAGCAGTCTTTTGCACGAATCCGCTCCTTTCTTCCCCTCCCTAAATCCTCACAAAAGCAAGGCTGTTGTCATTTAAGCTCCACTCTATTTACAACTCGGATGTGCCTTAGATGTGCGCAAGACACAACAGCGAGGGATGGGAGCAGTGTACTGGATGCTGGTAGCACCAGGGAGACAAGAGATAGACATTGACTTTGCCTGGGAGCATGCAGAGCTTCCCCTGGTAGAACGGAAGAGGAACTGGGGCGAGAAAGAAGGATTGAGGGTGGTGGTGGTGGGGGAAGAGGGGCGCGCGGTGGGACAGCTGCGGAGTTAATGTCGATCAAATGGTGGAGGCAGGGCCGAGAGAAAGGGTGGTGATATTGATGGACAGCGGCGTCAGCAGGGACTTGGCCGCCTATTAGAGATGATGCAAGCCTCCTTTTCGGCCGTGCTTTTTATTTATTTCGTTTTCTTTTTTTTAAATCCGGGGTGAAAAGGAGAAAAGACTTTTTCTCCCTGAACGGTGGACACAGACACCTCGAGTAATCTAGAATCTTTTCCATCGAGCGATTGATTTTGAGTGGCAGGTCATAGGGACGGAAAAACATGCGTGCAAGACGGTGTGGGTGCGTGCGCTCCCCCCACAGGTAACACATGCGCACCATGTAATTATACTCATTACACGGCAGGCTGTGGATCTGCATGATATGCTAGTAGATGCTGGAAAAATATCTGGATTGTTGACAGCGTAGTGGCGGAGTAGCTGTGACAGTCAACTACATTGTTTATGCTGCAATTACCAAGACTGAATTCAATCAGTCAGGCCAATACACTTTTTTATTGCAATTATGCAAAAGACCTAACAGCTCTCTGCGTGGTGAGACGTGATGTGCAGTAGCTTATATTGATTACTTTATTTGTAAAATTAAGCCTTTAAGAAGTTCCTGTCACTCAGCCTCTACTGCGTCCTGTATCACATTCAAGCAACTGCACCCTCCTGAAAATAATAACTCTTAATATAATTGATGTAATATGCCACACGCAACAATAAGGTATAACATCTAATCACGTTAAGTAGTCATTGCCAAGCTGTAATTAAACTGTTTGAGACAAGTGATTACCAACCCTGATAGAGAATGTGAATTTGTAATAGGAGTGTTATGAAAACACTAATACCCCATAGCTCTAAATGCAAGGCAGTTTTTTTTTTGTTGCTTGCACTGATTGCCTTGTATTAGTATGTGCTATCATCACATTGACCACAACGTGCTGGGAAACCACAGAAAAATGGCAAGGCAGATCCCCTCTCTCACTTTGTTATGCTCCGCTACACATTGCGATGTTAACAGCGGGGCCCTGCAGTCTGACTGAGGCTAATGGCGTCCCGTCCCGTCAGGTCACGAGCCGCAACCACAATGTGCAAGAGGATTGTTCGCATCAAGCCCGGTGGCAAATTCGGCAACATGCGCAGTGCTTTAAAATTATGCTAAAGTTGCTTAACCCTTCTAGGACTACCATTATAAAAGTCCGCATGAGCATCTTTTTACATTTTTGGATGCTGCAGAGTCATTATTAGGAGCACTCCAATGTTCTTTACATCTATAAAATCCTTATAAGTCCTCCTTTCCAAGTTTGTATGCCATTTATCAATAATAACTGATTAAAAATAGAAAATTTGCAAAACAATAACAAGAACTCCATCCGTTTATAATTTTTTTGACATATTTTTGTAAATATGAAGAGTTTCCTAACTTTATTTACCAAAGTTCCCAATACAAAAAAGTTGCACACAAGCCTTCTAAACCAAACACAATTTATTTGGAGTTTTTTCAAAGCTTCGTTTCAAAGTTACAGCCAATTTTCTAAAAACAATAAAACGAGGGAAAATAAAAAAAATGCTTTTATCAGTGCAATCAGAAAAAAGAAGTGCAGAAGATACATTGCACATTGTACATCAACAATAAAATACAAACATTTAAATGAAAGTGTGTCAGTCTTTGTGTATTCACATGAGAAAATGTCTGTCCACATGACAGACATTTGCAAGAGCAGAGCCAAATAGCACGTGCAGGAAACGGAAATGACTTTCATGAAATCTCACCTGAAGTCATGTGACATTTCATGAAATCTCGTAGTATTTCATTCTGTCAACGTCAGAACAACACAGGAAGTGATTGGCCAGACCCGAGCTGATCTACAAATAGAGGGATGGATGCCACATCATGTTTGTGGACCCATCCTTTTTACTATAAATCTGTGAACTCGTCTGCGCGCGCACAGCAACTCGGGGGGGATGTTTAGGGTCGGAAAAGGAAGCGCAATTCTTACAGTTTAATATGCAAAAAAAAAAATTGCTCTACCTTACGTGGTTCGAATTCTACCGGCATTTGAAAAATATGTATGCATCTCAGATCGCCGGCGATCTGGTAGCCCGAATCGGGTTAAACGCCACTGCTGTAGGCTCAGTGACAAATGAATGGCCCATCCCTCTTCTCCTCCCTCTAGCCTATTTATTGGAATGAGTGTCTGTTCTCTTACGCTGGAGTGATAGAATTAGCTGTCAGCCTCTGGTGCAACATGAGTGAAAATGAAGCAGGGTCAAAAGAGACATGGCGAGAATGCAACTATCATGGTGGATTTTTTTTTTTTTTAACAAATATATGATAAATGCACTGGCCTGCCTTGCTTAATGATGATCTTTCAAAAGGCTGTTATTTAGGTGGGAGAAAAAAAATTGAATTTACTTTATAGCTGTCAGATTTAGGATATTAATATTTTATGCGGTGGCAGCTGGAACATTTAATGGCAATCAATAGATCACAGCAGGGGAAGGTATTTTTCACAACGTGATCTGTGATCTGACAGACATTTTCTTTTCACTCTCCTAATTAATTTCGTCAGACACCCACAGAGACTTGCCATGCTGTTGGTCTGCTCACTGGCCAAAGCTCTGGTCCTTTTGTCTGTAATGCCTGTTTTTCCAAGAGGCACACTGCAGAGGACCTTGGGGTTTTCATTTCCTCCCACCTTAATGAAGCTGTTGGTGCAGCTGATGGACATACAGCCTTTATTTCTCACCTCCACTACGCGACCTTTCCTTAGGGTTACAGTGGTTTTGATGAGGATGGGTGCAGCCCTGTGAAATTGTTCACATTTCTAATAATTCTTGTGTGAACTCTTTCTTGGTCTGATGATGAAATGTCTGCCACACTTGTTAGGTGGTTAGGTTGCAAATGTACCTGGCATGGGTTACACTTGCATGGCTTTACCTCCAGCTAGCTATTGTGGACCAGCCTTGTGTTTCAGTAGAAGATATTAAAGAGAAATACTTTACTTAAGCAGTTCTGATCAGAAGCTAAACCAGAGTACTACAGATTCATTTGGATTCAATGAAATGAGCAACTCTAGAAACACCACATAGGAACCACTGTTAGGGAATTGATGCAAGTACTACTAAAGATGGCAGCAACGACGCAGTAATAACGTTTGATTAAACTCTCACTATGCAGATACTTTGTCTGCACTTATGAAGATTTTTTTTTTACACCATTTGAAGGCATTCATTGACTATGACTCAAGATCTGTAATATCAGGCCCCAATACAAATGTGGAAAAAAATAAACGACAGTGTCATGAAAGCACAAGTAAATTTCTCCTTTCATGCAGACTGTACATTTTCCACCCTTTCCTTGCTATTCACTTCAGACTTGATGTGTCACAAAATATGTTCAATTGTGTTTTTTTTAACATTTAGACCAAACTACTTCACTAAACAAAAAAAACTGTTTTCAATAAGAAATCAAAATTAAACCTTGAACCAATTGTGTAATTACTGAATTACTAAAAGAATATTAACAACAAATAAATTCCCAACAAAAGCACCTGAACCCTTGCTTGGGAGGTGATTTGTAAAAGAAATATTGTACTGTGAAAGTACCTTAGATAAAGAAAATAAAATAGAGCAATGAAACATTGAACTCTGATTATTTCACTGTAGACATATTCATATTCAGAGGCAATAATATATGCAAAATGACTGCAGCAAACAACAATTCTGTTTAGTTTTCCAAAGGCCTTTTTGTGAATGTGCTGTAAGATGGAAGGCACATTTTGGGCTTGGCTAAGGTTTATGCTACAAAACAGATTGTGCAAATTAAGTAAACTGAAGTACTATTTGTTCTTATGACTGAAGTTGTATTAAGTAAAATTTTGAACCTTCATGTCTACACGGTTGTGGGTATTTTTACCACTTTTTTATGCCAGTCCGTACAAAATAGCTTTGCAGGCCAATTCTCTAGATATCAAGTTTGGTTCTTCCACAGATATTCATAAAAACACAAAGATTATCTAACTTAACATTTGTGATTCTCTTGATACTGTGCTACAGATTGAAAACAAAAAATTCTGGCTGATTTTGCTCTTGATATGGCATCTAACACATAAAACACCTATTGCAAACCTGCTGAAAAAAGTTAAAGTGCGACCTTAGCTGAGGAGGACTTCAGATATGTAATAAAAAGAGCATTGTACTCTGTCACAAGTGGTATCAAGGAAGAAAGTGAAACATCAGAAATGTTTTTGGAACCTTTTAAGCTTGTAAGTTGAAGGCAACTGCCTGGGGATCTCCCTTCACTTGTACAGACATCATTGGGCCCTTTTGGATCCTGATTCTTCTCCTCCAAAAGCAGTCACACATCTGACTCAGGATTTGCTTCAGCGTTGTGCATTTTTGTGTGTACTTTTCCTTTCCTTTACCTTGGAGGGAACCATTTTACTTCAGGATCCAGTTAATTCCATTGGTATGTTGTTTAATTAAACAGCCTACAGGTAAATATCAGGGTTAATCACAAAAATAATTAATTTACACCAGGAGCATGGAGTTTGCCTCATTGATTTATTCCTTCTAGTTGTTTTGACACTGCTTTTCATAGTGCTCCATTAAAGTGTCAGTGTTCATCAATTTGTAAATGTTCAAAAACACAATGATGCGTGACACTACTGGAGGTGGACATTATAAGGCATTATGAGTTTACATCCCTAAAACATTAAAAAGCCTTTATCGACAGTAATTGCAGGTTATAAAATGAAACAGTACCACTTTTAAAGAGTTTTACCTGGTGTTGGTGTTTAGAGGTGCCATGCTTACCCAGAGTAGCCGTTATTTTGCACATTCCCGCCTGTCCTGGGTGACTGCCCAGTATTATTGCATTTGTTTACACTCAGGTACTATAACTATGCAATGTTTTCTCTTTTTTGAAAGAGAAAATAAATTGGTGTGCTTTGGGGAGTACTTTGTTTTGCATGGGCTTATTGAAATATGGAATAAACATACTCCACTGAACTCAGATGTATCGATTCACCAGAGCTTTTCTACAGCAGACTGCTCTCTTTCTTTGACTTGAACTCTATATCATGATTGACCTTCTTTGCAAAGATGTAATAAAAACATTCACTCCTAACTCTAGGTTGAAAAACATAATTATACGTCCCCGGTTTAAAAATGTTCTGGAGGTTGTTAAAATTATTTTCCCTTGGGGCGTGCTGTGGTGGTGCAAGGGTTTAGCACGCCCCACGTTTGGAGGCCTTAGTCCTCGACTTGGAGGTCGCGGGTTCGACTCCCGGTCTCGGCGACCTTTGCTGCATGTCCTCCCCCCTCTCCTCGCCCTCTTTCCTGTCCAAAATATTCCAAAATATGAGCCACTAGCGCCGCAAAATCTCTTCAGAGAAAAAAATGGAAAATTGATTAAAAAAAATTATTTTCCCTTTTTATGCAAAATTTCTTGAGTGATATTTATGAAGGGATTCCACATAGACTAGTTATTAGGCCTGCTTTCCTGGAATATTAGCATTTCCCTGTTAACAATCAATCAATCATACTAAGCAGAAATCATCTGCTTCCTGTTATCATCCACCTCACATCTGGATTATGTGATATCATTAGTTCCTCTATCTTAGTTTCAGTTTAATTGGTTATCCTATTAACTTAAAATGTCTTTATCATAATTTTTACTTATCTCTTGTTTTCAGTGTTTTGCATTCTTTTGTTTTGAATGCACCTCAGCACCATTTCAGAAAGTTCCACTTCTTATGAAAATAAATTAAAATAATTTAAAATAAATTTGAGCAGTGATGTTTTAGGCTTTGGGTGTTAATCTGGACTTCTTTTAGGATTCTTTCACCGTATCGGTTCCAGAGCTTACCCAGGGTTGGTGATTGGACCTGGTTCTAACATGGTTCTTTGGAAGAATCAACTTGGTTTTCCGCAGTCAGACAGCCAACTTATGCCTGGTTCAGACAGACATGCCTCAATGTGGTTCAGTATGCTCTTTTATGATGCAATGCCTCATATTTAGGAGAGCATTTCTACTGCCAATGGGAATTCCACTGAGCAGGTGGGGTTAAACCTAATGCGTAAGAGAGTGCACAGATGTGACACAGTAGTATGTTTCATGCTTGTGTTTTTCTGTCCCTAAACAATGAACTGTTTTGAGTTATGCCAGTAATTCTAGTTTAACTGTACCAAGCCATTTTTAAAAGGACCTACAACTGAACAGGACCCAGGAAGGATGCGGTTCGGGTCGGTTGCATGGACCAGTTGTATGTTGGAAACAGACAAAATACTGTACCAAACCATACTAACCCGTGGCATACAGTTCAGTGGAAACAATGCATTAGTTTTTATCTTACATCCAATAAAAGTTTGATCTTTTTTGGTACTCAAAATTTTGTGATGGATCACAAACTAGGGACAAATTTTAAACACACAAATTTCTTTATATTTGTATCATTTTTAAATAACATGCTGTGGTTATGATTACTACCAGCAAAGCTGCAAATATGAGCTACAGAGTGCAAGAATCTATTAACACTATTTAATATTACAGAAGCCAGCAATTTTTAAGAACTGAGTCAGAAAGGGTGTTTATGGACTTAGCAAAAACGATGGGCTTTAAATGCAGTGCTGTGCAGAGCATTGATCTGCTTAAACTCTGAAATAGAAACTATTGATGTAATCACTAGCACCAGTTTAGCACTGGAACGTCTTTTGTCACCGCCTAGTTTATAGTCTGGACGGATCAACAGTCAGGATCCAAACCTGGAATAAAAACTTGATGTTGGTCATGGTGCCCCTGCAGTATTTTCTAATGGGCTACCCTGTGGCAGAGTTGGTGTCTCTGTGTTGCTTTGTGATGAACTAGTGAAAATATTATGACAACAACAGTACATAACAGTTCATTGGCCTAAATAGTGATCAGAAAGGAAAATATGTTTTTGATATTTTTCAACTATCGCCACAATTAAATAGAATATTTAACTATAAAAGAACCAAAGTGGTATGCAATGACTTAATGTTTTTACAGAGATAACATGAAAGAAGGAAGGAAAAAATTAACAAGGACTGGGGAATGGAAGAAACCGATTTGGAGCTGTAAGACCAGGCTGTGAGATTTGATTGCGAACGGCCCACATGTCAGACAAATGTCCAGATCATATGTTTTAGCATCTGTCCATGTTCTAAGCACTGGGGCAGATAGAAACTTGGGCTGCCAGTTTGATGACTGTCACAGCCAGTGGAGCGAAGGAGGATCAGACATAGAGAGAGGTTCTACTAGATTACACAGAGCTTGAGCTCAGGATTTCTTCATCTTTTGTTGTAGAACCTGGCTTGTGGAATAGCAGATCAAAGCTGCGCTCTGAGCGTTGCGCGTGGCATCATTTACACTTCTGTGAAATCCACATTCATGGAGAAGACTATGAAACCTCTCCAGCATTCATTAATGTGGAACTTTCACCAGAGACAAAGGTTAGGTGGAGGACAGAAACGGTCTCCCTTTTAGGGCCACCATTCAGCAATCCGGCGTTTGAGTATTCACAACCGCTCATTAATTCTATTTCTACTTTGAGTATCGGGTATTTGCTTTCTTCTTTTCACCCGGGCAAGCTCTCAATTCATTAGCCGATCCACTATGAATGTATTATTCCATGCTAGATTGGCATTGCTGAGAGCCGTGTGTTTACCATAGCTCATGAAATATGTATCTGATGAACGGGTGTAAGCAGCTGCCTGATATAGTCATGATGAGGGAGAGGCTTCTGTGGCCGTTGCAGCCAGTCACTCAAGGACAATCCCTTATAGTTGTTTTGCTTGTGTCGATTGTCTTACATGAAAGCTGCGGTGTGCAGTGTTGATAACAAATTTACTCCAGGGGTGTGTTCCTGTATCAGTGATAATTCCCCCCCCCCCACATTGCCTGTTGAAAGATAAGATTTATTTTTCCGTTTCCTAGCCCTAAAACAACCACCTCCACCTCTTATTGGCTTGAAGAAAATGGAGAAGAAGGTGGAATATTTACAGTCAACTGCAACAAAATGATCACATTTGTTAAAGTATTTGCAAGGCCAAGACATCCATAAAGAGCTGTTTGTTAGATGTCAACTGCGGTAATTAGTACAGAGCTGGCATGGCTGAAATTATATTGAGTGGTCTAATGTCTATGGAAAAAACCTAAACACAAAAAGTAATTTAGTTTTTTTTTTTTCTTGTTTTTTTTACCCAGTTAAAGTGGCTCACCACAAAGATGAATGATTGCTTTCAGTGTGTACTCGCAGGCTCACGGGTTGATTTAATTGAGTTAAATTAAACCTAAGCCAGGTAGAAATGGAGACAGAGAGAAAATCTATGCTGTCGATCTATAAAAGCCTTTAGGGCTTCGATCTGGATTACGTAGATTATTTTCCTGTCTGGTCACAGTCACACTTCATTCCCGTCCATAGAGTCTGGATTCGTTAGTTACATATTGTTTAGAACGGGGGGAGGGAGGGGTACTTGGATATCGTGGACAGAAAGCATTACCCACTTCTCTGTGTCCAAACATATGTTTAACACATTTGCGCGGCTATCTGATTAAAAAACGTGTTTGAGCCGAAATGGGATCAATGGAGCGGCTGTCTCTCGAAGAACACAGAAAGAATTGGCTGCGAGAGGACATGCTTTATTGTTTTGGCACGCCAGCGGAGACACTCCCGTGGAGCAGCTTCTGCCATACAGTGCATCTGCTATAAATATAGCCTGCTGACTGTAAAGTAATTTCATTGACGTAGATTCCTAATATGGTAAATGCATCACTTCCCGCATATGCTGAGAAGAAGCACTGCCTAGCAGACCTAAATGTAACAACTCAAGACAAACTTGATTAGGAACAAATCATGGAAACAATTTATAATCTATCTCCAATAAGAGACGAGTTGAGTTTCATGTTTATGGCTGTAAAGCCTAATGCACACTTGTAAAACCAGCGGTACGGCGCAGTATGTCAGCCATGAAGTTATTTTCTACTGTCAAATAGATTGTGAGTACCTGAGCAATTAATCCAATACTGTTAGATGGGTTTTCTTCTATTCTTTCTTTTCTTAAAAAAAAGTCTGCAATAATCCAGCGATCAGTAGATGATTGGGGGCATACGTTTCTGCCTGCCAACAAACATGAGGACTAGCTGCCAAATTGCCCTTAAGAGGAAGCCTGAGCAAAGGGGCTTATATCAATGGATTGGTCTTTCTCTGCTCCAGCACGTTGCACCATATGTACACAGAAGCAGGGGCATGATCCCATACGTCTTTCTTGGTCTGTATTTGTCTTGCTGTCTTTATTGTGCTCTCTGTGCTCCATGAGTCCCCTGTTTCTCCCCCCTCCTCTTCCTCTTCTCATTTTCTGTGCTCAGTCTCAATACTTTTCCAGCCCCTCGCTCCCCTGTTGCCCCCCATTTCACTACAGTGCCTTCATAACAAGCTTGTCATCTGTTAAGAAAACACCTATTGTCCCTGACAATTTTCAGGACGGCACGCTGACTCCTAAAACGCTATGATTAGCCAACATTGTTTGAGTTCTCCTTCGAGTAAAGCTGCTTAAGGGGCAGCAGATAAAGCCATGCTGTTTATTTATCTCCTATGTTTCAATCCGTCTTTGTGTCGTGACAGCGGAGATGATATGGGATGGAGAGGGCAAGGTGATCTTATCCTACTATATTAATTTGAAGGTGTAGTGCTGAGTGTTAGATGTAAAATGGAAGCCTTACTACAAGGTGGGCGGAAACCTGTACAAGCCCTTGATCAAACAAAATATCATACAGCAATCGTTGTATTATTCTTTGTACCAGGATATTTTTTTGCTTTGATGTGAAATCAGAGTGTGCGTGTATCCTATTAAATAATAAAAAGGAAACTGCTGTCTTCACTGAAGGTGTCATCCAGGCTGTTTCAAATAGATGTTGCTTGGAGCTTTTTTTTTTTTTTAAACAAAAACTTTGTCATATAACACAGGAATTAGTTTGAAATTGTGCCAGAACAAGCCTAGAGCATGTTTTCACTCAAAGGTGTTAGATTCTTACTGTTTTTTTTTTTAAATAAGTGCCTGCTTTTTCAGTTTTCAGAGGCACTGATGAAACACTGATGTGGCCATTACTGTGTTTTGTTTCTTATGCTGTTTCTTTTATTCACATTATGTAAAGTACATTACTTCCCTACGTCATTGTGACCTTTCTGAAGTTAACTCACAGCTTTACAACTATCACTTAATGCCGAAAATGCAAATATGTAATACATTGTATCTACACACACTTTTTTCTCATGCAACACCTGTCACCAGATGTTACCTGGAGTAACACTGCAGGAAGGCTGTCTGGCTCTGTGCGTTCTGTTCAGAAATAGCAACCCCCAGTCATCCGAACCCTCTTTGTTAGTAAATACTTGATGCATGAGGCGCTGACAGACTCAGCACTTTTTGCGCGTCCCGCTTTTCTATTTTGATGATTCCTCAAAAGTTCAACTAACTTTTTTTTGTGAATTGGAATTCTGTGTATATGGGGGGATTGAAATGAATCAGAACAGAGTTTATGCAGTGGTTGTAAATGAGGAGTATTTTATTTGAAGCTTGCCAGTTTAAGTGGAAATTCACAGGTGATACAAATACTCAGGTTGTATATTCAGTGTGTTTCTGAATAATGCATGTTCCTTTGGAAGTGGTTCAGCAGTTCCAGAAACAAAATCTCTTTTTCAGAAAAAAAAAGTGTTAAAAGTTTTTTAAGCAAAAACTGGCAAGACAACAAATAACAGCAAATTGGAACAGAGCATAGCAAATTTACTCTGTTTTACCCTTTTGATTTTAAACATTATAAGCTTCCCCTATTTTGTAGGAATAATATGTTTTGGATGAAGTTAGTGGGTGCAGAGACGTAAAATGCTATTTTAAAGGAAGCTCCTCTTCTTCACATTTCAGGGTGAAAGAGAGAGCAAGCTCTTCAGCAGAGAACAGGAAGGCTGAACCATGTACAGCAATGCCACTGATGGCTGTGTACTGTGGGGAATACACATGGAGATTGATATTTATAGTTAGTATTATTTACTCTTAAAGGTGCTCATTGCTCATAGAAGATGCTAAAGAATGTTTTAAATGTCTACTCCATAGTCAATTTGTCTATTAATATAAAGATGAAGCTCATAATTGTGAATCACTAGTATCTGTATTATAGTAGATTAGTTCATCTTCTTAAATCAAAGTGCATGCCCAACAGAGTTAAACATTATGCATAACGAACTAACACCATGATTTCCAATCAAATTTATTTGATCAATTAGTTTAAATAAAATAAAAAGATATATATTGATGCAAGGAACATTTTAAAAATATTTTCTCAGGTTTGCTTATCCCTTTCTCTAGGATTCCATAATGACACCACAATACTTCAGCAATGCTGTTTTTCTTTAGTAATTTGCATTATCTTATTGCACATGTGGAGAATTACAGAAAGAACTATTAGGTTCTTAAATAAAGGCAACATAGGTTAGTGTTTTTTCAAGTGTCAATAGCTGCAATATAATGCTTTCAAAAGTTTTTAGTGTCCAGTTCAAACCAATGAGTTTGTATTTCTTCCTTAAGCAGTAAGGAAGGAGTAAATGACAAGAAAACCCATTTATGAAATGTTATGCTCAATGATGTGTTAAAATCACTGGCATTATCTAGACTGAACATGACTGGCTGTATTCTCAAGACTGGCAAATATTTGTACTCATTATTTTGGCCTGCAATTGGAATATCCTGATTTGTTAATCACTTTATATTATATTGTTTCAACATCATTTAACTGAAACTAAACATATAGAAATCATAAGTGTTATGGAAAGGCTAGAGTATGAAGTTATTTGGACATGAAAACTGAAATCCTGCTGGGAAAAACAGATTTTCTCAGTCTGCTAGTTCCACCAGAGGAAATCTATGAGCATATCAGTGAGACAAGATTCCCAGCCGGTGCTGAACTTGTGCATGTAGTGAGCTGTGCAAGAAATGACCAACAGAAGGCCAAGCCATTCCCAACAGGTTATCTGACATCCAGCTGACAACAGCATCCATGGCAATTTAGAGACAAATGAGATAGCAATGCTGTTAGTCAATCTTCCACTGGTTCACTTAAAGAAACTCTGTTAGGATTTTTATGTCCTCGACACACATCGGTGTTATTTCCTTCATTTTTCAGCGAGTTAAACTGTGTGTGAATCAGTTTGGACTATAAAGGTAAAAGTAAAATCACAACTTTGTTAAAGATCAGTAACTCACCTCTTATTACATCAGACAAAAATAGCACAGCTACAAAGACCATATTCTTCTTTATCTCAAGATAAATTTTGCAAAAAAATATGTCTGCATTAGTTAAAACGGGACTTTAAACCCGATTTGAACGCAATTGGAGACCCTGACTGTAACGAAAAGCTGCGTGAATGAGTCGTCCTTGTAAATATGTGCAAAGACATGATACACTTGTCTGTATTTTGACAGAGTTTTTAAGTGCCTTTAGTTTACATGCATGTGCACACATTTGTGTATTTGTTTGTGTGTTTCCCTGTTTTACGCGTGTGCATGCTCCCAGAGGGAAACAGGCTGTGTGGGGTGTTATCTGCCTCTGCAGAGGGTGACAGCTAATCACCAACCCTGACAAACACTGGGGGAGCGAGGAGGGTAGGGAAGAGGGAGAAGAGATGGCGCTGGGCTGGGGGATTGGCATTTGAATTCCACTGAGTAACCACAGAGCGCTTTGGATTCTGTCATCACAACCTCTGTATGAGTTTGGACCTGAGCCGGACAATTGCACTGCCTCCCACCTTGACCACTGATGACTAATAATCCCCCGCCAGTATACATACATGTCGAGATAAGAGGCCACTGAGAAGCCATTGCACCAATTTTTGATGTCTTTAATAAATCTTTGTGTTTTCAGGGGCCTGTCAGCTCCAGCTTTGATCCTCCTACCTGCTGCTCGTAAATGCCCAACCACATGTGGAATATGTGCCGAATGCCGCTTTTATTGCAGGCGACGGCACCATCTCAGACGGTACCTCGTCAGGTGTAAAGACGCCGGCACTTAGAGAATTCGTTAACTGCGCCATTAGTCGTAGCCGGGAGTCTATGCAAAATGCATTTGTTGACGGTTTGCCTTGCAGATGGGCTTGTGCGTGCTGAGTTAGTGGGAGCTGCTGGTGTCGCCTGTTGACATAGAGATCAGAGGGCTGTGAGAGATGGCGAGATGCTGTCATGAGATGGCGGCAGGCAGGCTGCACTGGCGGAGAGGAGAAATGAGACGAGACAAGGCTGCAGTCTAGTTTTCTAGGAAGAATGTGGAGTTGATTCATCCCCACTAGTTGTTGTGACTGAGTAAAGGCACCTTATAGGTTAATGAGAATCAGTGTTATAGCCTTTACATTTTGGTGTTTTATTGGACGTCAATGTCATCTCAGGTTGATTAGAAATGGTTGGAGTAAAATGTGAATCTCATCCTGCCCAAATGGTGGTCCATTTTCTTTTTGCCTTTGAGAGGCTTCTGGACTTCTCTGCTGGAGCCAGTGTGGGCGGGAATATTCGAACCAACTGGCGTCTGTCTGCGTCGCTGTCATGGGTGTCATGCTGGGGTCTCCCGTACGGAGAGACCCTAATCTGCTCACAGTGTAGCAACTCTCCCCACTTTGCTCTCTCTATCTGACCCTGTCACTAGTGCACGGAGTGACAGATTCAGGCAGAGAGGGAGAAAACCACACAAGAGGCAGAGTCGGTAGCAGATCCTTTCCGAGGCAGGCATAGCTGAAATCGCTGCTACATAAAATCAAAGATAGCTGTCAGATGCTGTTACCGAGCACAGCGCTCGAGAGCACAAAAATGGTGCCATCAGTGGAGAAGTCAAAGGTCTATAAACTCCAGAATTGAGGTTGCCATGGCTTCTTAAAGAATATGTTATAAGTGCTGTCTGTTTAACAGGCATAAGTTACAGTCAGCTCTCCCAAAGTTGTTTAAGGCTCTTCAATTTTGCCTCTTACAAGTTTAGTTTTACCTCAACAGCTGATGCTTATGTACTTTGAACAAAACAGATCACAGTGTTTAAGTATCCTAACCACAGATGGCTTGTGGTGGTCCAGCGAGGTTGACCACCTAGTGTTTGTGTGTGAGCGTGTGCACATCTACATCTGTGCAATAATGTGCTGTTGGGTGCTAATGACAGTTGGCATTTGGCAACTATCACTGGATCGTTAATTAGTATTGAGAGGTTTGCAGTAGAAGCACAGATTCCCCTCTGTTTTGCAAACAGATGTGGATTTGATCTGCTCACCCATCTTGCACAGTCGCATACACAGTCGTGTACACAAACTGTGTCCATCCATAGCTCTGTGACATATGGATACATTTGAGCAAGCACCTTCTTGTATGCTGATATTGGCAGCTAGAGCTCAAACCGCAGAAAAACTCATCTGGAAAGGAACAGATAATGGCAACCCTGTTGCCAGCCTGTGGTTTTGTGAAAACAACCATGCTCAACAACTGAGAATAGAACATGTGAAAAAAGAAAAAGTTGGGATATTTTAGTCCTCATTGGATTTAAGACATTTTTAGGTTCATCTATTAGTCCTTGCATTTTCATATATCTACAAGCATATAACTACTCTTTTGAATTCTATGGTTGTAACTATTTTCTACACACCAATGGTTTTAGTTGTTCACAAACCTTTCCATTTTGCCTTCATTTCTGAATAAAAGTAGAAGGAAGTGATTAAATCTTGAGGCAAGATTCTGCGATATTAAAATGGCCCAATAATTGTCAACAAAGAAGATGAAGCGTCACACTAGTCGTTGACTGCTAGACTTCATCTAGTGCAGTAAGTCTACATTATCATATTAGTAGCTATTCCTTTGAAACTTGAGGTGCCTTAAGTGTCACCATATTTATGTTTGAAAGTCTGATTTTGACATTTAAGGAAGAAGTTCTTAAGTTGCAGCATTCTGTAGATAGAGTCGACTAGCATTGCGAGAGGAGCATGTTCAGCTAGCCGCTAAAGTTCTTTAATGCGTCTGAACTGCATTTCCTCACCTGTAGTTAAAATATAATTTCAGGATTATACAACCATTAAATTAAAGTATCATTAAGCTCACAATAATTAATGACATACGGGAAATTATGGTGTTTTTTTTACACTTAAAAAGGCTTATACAATTTTAAATCTGGTAAAAAAGAATGTTATGTCTATGTTAACACCCTTGAATATCTTAAGGTGTTTATTCTTTGTACCATAACTGTCAATAGAAATAAATACACGTACATAAATATGTTGTACTATTCTGCTCTGGTATTTTTTCTTTTAATTTGAATAAAGTAAAATACTACTTTTTTTCTTGAACATTTTTTATAAACATTGTTTATAATATGATTTACTAATCAGGAAAACCAAAACAAACTGACATGCATGAATGTCTGTTCTAAGCTACTCCAGATGATGACATCTCGTGAAACCTCTGAGTTTAAAGATGTTTAGTAATTTGGAACTTCTTCAGTAAATTAAGATAATTAGTTTATCAGTTTTGCCTAAAAGGATAAGCGATTGATCTGTGGTTTTGTTAGTTTTACAGCCAGATTTAAAAAAAAGACAAAAATAACATATGAAAACTCCAAAAATTCCCTCAAGACTCAACATCAAACGTAAACATAACACAGGAAAGACGTTTCTTGAAAAAGATAAACAAGAATCTCCTAGTGATCTGTTTGTTTCTTTTAAAGCCAACCTTTAACAAATCTTTGCCAACTTTACAGACTCTGGAGTAGAACATTATTATAGCTCTCACTAATGTCAGAGCCTTTGTCTATTCAGTTAATTGTAGCGTAGTTTTCCTGATGGAATTGCTCCGTGACCTTTTAGTATTTTTATTTCTTCAGCTCTTATATTTGCTAAGTGATGGTATTCTGCCTGATTAGTGCACCGTCCCCACCCCCTCCTACCCCACGGGGGACACAGATACACACACGCACACACACGACTTCGAAAACACAATGTATTCACTCCCAGTACCCCACCGCCATTGTTCTGCTTTATAACACAGGGAAAGGAGCATCAGTCAAGTATATTAGCTGGATCCTATTACTGTCACCAGATTGCCTCTCTGAGCCATCTTAAAGAGCCCCCAGACAAAACTTCCTGTCATGTTAATCCAAGCTTTAATAAATAGAGGGATGTGTAACCATATTCAAATAGGGGCTCCCGTATTTGTGCTGACAAAGAGAGACGGACTATCACAAAATGACAGATGAAAGTGTTTTGCATGAGAAGGAGTTGAGGGGGGGAGGGCGAAAGTTTTTATCGAGGCTCATTCTCTCCCATTCCTGGGAGAAATGTCAAATCGTTGAAATGGCCTTTAAAGAAAAAGCTTAAGCCTAATCTAAGTAAAACACAGCAGGTATTAGAATGGTGTCCATTGTGAAAGAAATAAATGCTATTCAGCTCAGGCAAGCAGTTTGTTAGATCCCTCTTGTCCGCCAATTGATATCAAAGTACGCGATGCACACCTTGTCTCCACAGGGACGTTTTGGGATCGGATCACTGAACATTTGAACAGACCATTAATGGGGGCTTTCTCTGAATCATGAATATGGGCAGCCAGTTACTGGATTTCATTTTCTAGATGATTATTAAAAGAGTAAGTAAATGTTTATTGTATAAAGCATTACTCAGTCATTTAGTTAACCTGCAGTATTCAGCGATGTATTAGAAGCCTCTTGAATTCCTGAGTATATACTCATCGCCGACAATGAGAACTGAATTCCACCTCTCAAATTCAAGGCCAAGTCTTTGCCCACAAATTTGAGCTAAGAGAGCTGAAAAAGAGCAAAGACACGATCAGAGAAAATTACACGGTCTCTTTCAGGCTGGTCTAGGTTAATATCTGGCTTGTGGCTGCTTTGCTCCAAAGAAGGTAGTTCACTGGAAGAAGTATTTTACAACTGCGTGTCTGCTTATTTTGCCACGTAGTCAGAATCATAAATTGGATTGGGGGTTAGATTGGGTGTTCCAGTGTTAATCTCATAATGCCAGCAAAAGTATTCACCCTCCTTTTTCACACTTTGTTGTTATAGCCCCAAACGTTTGCGTACTGATGTGAAAGACCAGTGCTTATCCAACCTTTTACAATCTAAATCCCAAGGCTTCAAATTACCACCATACTAATGGGCATTTTAAAACATCATCACATTTTTTTTCTTTTACTACTACTACTAGTAAAACATATTTTTTAAATCCACATTTTCAGATTCACATTATGACAAATATTGGTTGACATTTCTGAAAAATGGCAAAAGAAATCTTTATTTTAAGTTTACCACAAGCCATGAAATATACACAGTACACATGTGGACGACAAGGCTCTGGTCAGCTGAGACCAAAACCAAATTTTTGTGTTCGATGTGCTATGTGTTACCTGACTGTAAAAAATGGTAGTGGTAGCATCATGCTGTGGGGATGCTTTTCTTCAGGAGAGACAAAAAAGCTGATAAGATTTGCTGGTAGCATAGATGAAGCTAAATATCACACAGGTTACAAACCTTTCAGACCTTTCAGCCAAACAATAACCTTTAACCCTCTATGGCATGACTTTTTATTTTTGTGGGGAAGAAATATTTTCCTGCATTCTTTGGGAGCTTGGTGGTCCCTAATTACATGTCAATCATAAAATCGGACTCTGACACCTCCTGGAACCAGATTTGGGTTTGTTGCCTCAGGGTAACATTGGTCTAGAACACCAAGATTGTCTACACTGATTATGAGAAATGAAATACAAATCAAACAAAAACTATATTCATAAAAGAACTATTTTTTGGACAAAAATATGTCAAAAATCATGCCCCCCAAAAAATAAAATAAAGGAGCAATGTGAGGTACAGCTATGTGGTTTGTTGCCTGAGGGCAACGCCATGCCATAGAGGGTTAACATGCAAAGGTATGATGAGATTTAGATGAACACATTTTAATGTGTTAAAATGGCCTAATCAAAGTCTAGACCTAAACTCTGTTGCAAGACTTGAAATCTTCTTTGCGCAGACACTCTACATTCAAGCTGACTAAACTTGAGCTATATTGTAAATGAAAAAAATGGGTAAAATAAAATGATCTCTTTCTAAACATGCTATGTGTTACCTGACTATAAAAAAATAATAGTGGTAGCTACCATTTTTCTAGCCATAGTCAATACCTTACATTTTTATTGAAGCTTGTTTATCATATTAAACGTACTATAAACTTGTTTGTTGAGAGAAAAACAACCTTCAAGCAGGTATTACACATATTTTTCATTAAGCCCACATTTCCGTATTAAAAGTTTTTTTTAATTGGCCTGATGTAATGTTATAATCTGTAAGTGGAAAATCATCAAACAAAGGATTGGAAATATCAGGTTGTGAAACGAGTTACTGAAGATGAACTTTTCTGTAATATTCTAAATTATTCAATATGTCTGTATTCTAAACGTCTTGCAGTTACATTTGTGACAAAAAAAAACAGTTTTGTCAAGATTTGCACCGAGGAGGATGAATCATCAAATTATTTTTTGTGAAAAAGATTTTAAAAGTATGTTTTCTTTTCTTTCCTTTTTACATTTATGCAGTGCTTTGTGTTGGCCTGTTGCAAATATCCCAATAAAATGTTTGTGTTTGCACTGTGAAGAAGAAAAAAATAATATAAATACTTTAGCAGGGCACTGTATGCTTTGTCAGGTACTGTTTCCATTTTGCTGAGCTTAGAACTGACAGTGAAATGAAAACAAAAAGAAAAAAACTGAGATAGACAGGCGTGTTAGCCGCTGAGGTGCTGGAAACATTTCAGCTTCTGTCTGAATTGTGTGGGAATATCACTGAGTCAGCCGATACTTTCTACATGTTGATTCTGACAGGTGTAGAAAGCTGGACGGAATCCAAACCCCGGGTTCGCCTTACACGAAGGCAGCGTGCAGAACGCGTAATTAGACTGTTTTATACTCGAAAATGCTTGGGTTTTATCTGATTATATTCACTGAGAACAGCATCAACAGATCTATTCATATTCTGCGTCTTCACCTACATTTAACCCGTTTAAACAAAGCTTTTCCCAGTCATGTCTCTCACCTTTTGCACTGTTTTCTCTCGCTCTCCCCAAACATTTTATCGTATGCTCTGACCTTTGTCTGCCCTGCAGTCAACGTTGCCCGAAGCTATATTTACATTAACAAGGGGTAGAGAGAAAACGAGGTGCGTGATGTAAAACGCCTGTCGCACGTCTCTCTGTGTGTGTAGGCGTGTGAGGGTGTGCATGTTTGTGCAAGCCTACAATGAAAGAAATCTGATTGGCTTTCCTGGAGGTAGGACATCATTTTAAATAAGTCCTCAATGTTAAACTGTTTGCTCCGGGGCTAAGGGATCGCTCACCTCTCCAAATACTATTTTAGCTTGAAAGCACAATATTTCCCAGCTTGAGCTTTCACATGGGAGAGTGAGGGAGGGTCCTGTTGCAGCAGTTTCATGGAGGTGGCTCGCAGGCATACTCCATTCTGACAGAATGAGGAGGCACTCTCCAAGAGTGTGGCGGAGAGGAAAAGGGGCCCTATTAATAAAATGACTCCATAATGGGTAGTTCCCTGCAGCTTGGCAATGGAAGACAGGCGGATTGATGGATGAGGCCAAGTCCCACTTCCTCAAACAGGCAGAGCTCAACTGTGTGGACATGCCTCTGTTAGGCCATGATACGGCCAGACCTCAAAGCAGACTGGAGTTGGATTCACACGGGAAGAAAGAAAGAAAGAAAGACACAGCCATATAAACAATTTCCTGTTTGATTTAAGCCTGGAATTATTCTCTCAGCTGGGGGTATTTGTCTTAGACAGCTGAAGAATGTCTTTTCTGGGCTTTTCTATTTAATGAATGACTGAAACATTAGTATTAATTTATATTTTTGAATGCTCTTTCTGTGCATTACTAAGCACACTGGCTTTTATCCAAATCATGCAATATGTTCTCAAACGCAGATAGCTGGTGTGGAGAAGACCAGATAAAATCTGTCCTAAATGTAATCTCAGCTCAAAGTGAGAAAATAGTAGATAAACAGAAAGCTGTGGGTGACGAATATTACATTTGCATGATGCACCCATAAAACTCTCGTTGCCAAAAATATTTTCCAGTTATAAGAAAGTGGCATCTGGATATGACTCATTTTTAACAGCTTTGTTTTAAAAGGAGCAGACTTGTGCAGAGTCACGCTAATAAAACCATTTTTGTGGCACAACAGTGTTACAGTGTGCCCTAACAATACAGCAGCCTCCTGAAGGCATCACTCCATCACTCTTTTATTACATCCCCGTGAAACGCTGCATTGATTAGAGTGGCCTCAGCATGACTGTCTTTTTAATTGTGCATTTGCCGATCTGAAAGCTGCACAGGCACGGCGGTGAAATCTGCACCAACCATTTCAGCGGCGCTCCAAGGCAGCCTCTGATACGCAAAGTTCTTTGTTAGAATATACATCAGTTTGTATCACCATAGCGACCTCCTTGGATGCTGAGCAGGGGACCTCATAAATATGTAACCCTGACAGATTTGAGGAATAGTCTTCCTGAGCTGTTTCTCTCAAGCTATTTTGTTAATGTCAACATGAAGGGAAGTTACTAGAATAAGTGTTGACATTCTACCAATGGTGTAGATCATTAATAATTGAATACAACAGAATGAGTGGGGAGTTACAGCTGAGAAATAGTTGAATTAGCTTCAGACTGTCCATTCCAAAATAAAAAATAATTGCAAAAATAACAACCATCAGAAATGAATACTCACATCATGTTGGATCTTCAGTTTCAGTTTTGTTGATTTGATTGTTAAACCACTTAATAAAAGCATCTTTTAAGCAGATTTTCCCTGAACTAATATCTATGGTAATCAAAGCATGAAAATGATGCTGCTTGCTCCCTATGAGTTTAATAAATCTTGAATTTGTCAACTGATGCGAGGTGGTTCCATACACAATCATCTGTCATGACTATTCAAGGAAGTAAAGGCTGTTCACTACATCAGGTATAGTGAAATAATTTCTTGTTTCAGGATTAGAGATGCAGCGATCGGAATTGTATCATATTTGAGATCTTGTTTTTATTTTTCTTTTATTCTACAGCTTTGAGTTTTTGACTTTAGCTGTTTATGATTTTCCTTTAATTAGTATTACATTAGGAACAAAAAAGTATATAGCTTTCTTGCTGTGAGGGCTAATTAAATAGTTATGTATGGAGCAGAAGCAGGGACACTCCAATGCATGAGTGAAAAGTTGCTGAGAAAACTTAGTTTGAAAATTATCTCTCTAAAGTATATATCCTCACTTCAACTCTGGAGTTTATGAAATTTACCACTATATCCAAATCTGGCATGTTGCATGGCATCTCAGGATGCTAAGACTTGTCTCTAATACATTTAGTCTTATTTTTATCTCCTCTCTCTCACTCTGTTACTGCTTGAGTGACCCATAAACTATTTATTACAGTATTTATTATACTGTAATAAATAGTATATTTTTATACTATATTTGTTAAAATAGCTGACTCTGAATCTTCCCTCTGCTATAACTTCAATCTGAAGGATGTTGAATATCAATGCAAATTGTTACATTTTCAGACGGTATGTTCACTGGCAAAAAGTTTGTTGGTCACTTGGTTATCTCCTTGGTCAAAGCAAATCACACTTTAGGCCATTCATGTTGCATCAATAGCTTAATAATTGCCTTAATTCTTTAGTCTGTCCATTCCAAAATAAAACATAATTGCAAAAATAACAACCATCAGACAGGAATACTCACATTATGTTGGATCTTCAGATTCAGATTTGTTGATTTTATTGTTAAACCACTTAATAAAAGTGTGTTATACACACTTTTTGTCGTGTATAACAACATGGCAAAAAGTTAATTCAGAGCACCTTAGGTAAATTGAAATGCTTTTATTACTTATTAAATTATGTACAATAACTTCACAGTTGTTACTGATAATAATGTGGATATTTAACTAGACTGGAAGTCATTGGGTAGTTAATTGTTTAAAGGTAACTTTTATACAGTAAGAATATGAATGTCATTGTGAATGTGGTTATGGTCAAACTTTTGAAGTGAAAAGTAGGGATTTAACTATCAGGCTTTCAAAGCTAATGGGTTTTATTGAAGTCTGATCTGCCAATTCCAGTTGCCTTTGTAAAGATTACAACATATACACACTGACTTATCTAAACTTTGTTTGATTCCAGCTATGAAATATAATAGCCTTTACCAATAAGAGCAAAGATTGCTGCAGCCTCCTGTCTAGAGGGATTTTGAGGTTGCCTTCTGTTATGCATGTATTTAAATCTTATCTGATTTTTACAAGATTTAAAGCAAAGTTAATCCAAGATCCTGTTGGTTGGTGTGATTACAAACTGGAAAAAAGTTGGAATTGTTGGTTTTGAAGCAACAAAACAGAAAGTTCTCTCCTCGGCACTGGTTAAAGTCGATCAATACAATTTTGCCAGATTGTAACCTTGAATTGCTGTTAAAACATAATGTCATAAACTATCATGTTTCAGCGCTTTAAGAGATGCATTTGATTCTTTTGACAGAGACTAACCAGACACCATGCAAAACTTCCTTGTCTGTTTCTATGTGTTTGAGCAGCCTCCAAAAGGGGCAGGATAATTACCCTCCCTAAAAGGAAAAAAAAAGTTGAGTGATGAATTATGTATCAAAGGACAAACACATCAATAAAGGCTAATGTGCTCTGTTTTTAGACAGGAAAACAGCAGAGGTGCCAGGTGACAGGGGGAGATTTAGGATCTCTGGAAATGAATTATGACAGCGATTTAGATAGGTGTCAAACGCACATTTACATTCGGCTCACAGCTGAAGGCTAACAGAGGAGCTCTCCTGCAATTTGGGAAGACACTGATATAGATCATATCTGATACCAGAGGAACAAAGGCCTGAGACACAGACAGTGACCTTAGAGTGATGCTGCCATTTTCTTGTTAATCCCCTGTTTATGTGGAGACTTTATGCTACGCATTTTTCTTTGTTTGTGCATAGACCTATGAAGAGATATAAACATCTCATGGCAAAATTCGCAGTGCTAAATAGGCATGGGGGTTTATAAGACTTTCACCATATGTTAACCTTAAGAAGAAAAAAAAACCTCATTTTATGACAAGAAGGATGAAATAAAATGTACATTATCTTATTTTTATTCAAAATTAAAACATTTTCACTAATTCCTATTGCAGTGAATATATTTTATACATTTGATGCATACACTTAATCTAAATTGTAAATTAATGGTAATAAATGTAGTAGTTTATAAATACTTATTTTGATTAATACAAATCCTTTATGCTATTTTATTCTTTATTTAGTACAACAAGATTGTATGTACCATGCTTGCTATGAAGAAACTATTTCAATGAAACAATAAATATGTTGCTAAAATTGGATAATAACCATAAGTGACGCTTCAAAAAATATATATATACTTATAGATATTACTTGTAAAATCGGGTGTACATTCTGTAATAACCTTAGTTATTACAGATATGGTTAACAGTTGTGACTAAAATATTTCACATGAAACCATCAGGAAAACTGGGTGAAATGGACGGGAAACGAGATGCAATGAACTCTAATGAAAATATATAGGAGTTTATATCCAGTCTCTTTTTTTCTGCTTGCTGTTTTTGTTTTGTTTTGTTTTGTTTTGCATGCTTTTGCTAATGAAGAACAAAATAAAAAGAGAGAAAAAAATGATCAACTGACTGGTGACACACTTTGTTTCTGCACCTATATTTCTATATTTTTCTTGTAAGCCAAGAGAAACACAGTAGCCATCTTTCCGGTAGCTGGCCAGCATTGCACAGCAACAAGTGCATAGGCTCATAGCTGGAAAAATCTTGTTTGTTTTTTTTTATTTTTCTGGCATCTCATTAGAAGGTCTAAAGCAGTGGTTCTCAAACTTTTTTCAGTGATGTACCCCCTTAAAAATATATTTTTAGTCAAGTACCCCCTGACACGGGCAAAACATTTTTGGAATAAAAAAGAAGTACAGTGCTGTAAATACCCTGTAAATACTGAATATAAAATTCAGTGCATGAACACACATTTATATTTTATTGAACTTTTTACAAAATAATTTTTCCCAAGACTTATTATGAGGAGCCTACTGATTTTTTAAAGATATTTTGAAAAGCTTCACGTACCCCCTGCAGTACCTCCACGTACCCTCAGGGGTACGCGTACCCCCATTTGAGAACCACTGGTCTAAAGAACAGCAAAATGGAGAATGAGTTAAAACTTTTAACTTTTTAAATCCCATTTTCTGTCGTTGTACAGTGAACTAACCCATGCCTTGTGCAAGAGGTTTCAAGACAGAGTACACACAGGAAATGTGGTCTTCAGCAAGAAAACTACATGTTTAGGGGGAAAGGCCACTGTTTAACTGGAGGACCCTTGTTTAAGCCCCCTTGTAGGCAAGATCCATTTTCCTTGAGAGTCTTTGAGCAAGAGGGCTGAGTTGTGACCATCTCTAGAGAAAGCAAAATCTGCTCCACTGCCTCGCAGCAGAGGGGACACAAAGGGTTGGAGAGATAATTCAACAGGGATCACCGAAGTATCACTTTATTATCACAACTATGACTCGCTGGGGTCACGGTCAAGGGGAAAAGTGAGCCCCTTCATCAACACTCCCGTTGCTGCGCAGCATCTAATATTCTATTACAATGATGGCAATTAACAGTGAAATGATAGCGACCCAGTGACAATGGACAAATTTGTGACAACCCTTTCAATTGTTCTTGTGTAGCGGAAATCTATATCATTGTCTGAGAAATGTTCAGCTGCAGTGTGCTGCATCCACGCTTGAGTGCTTTTACAAGTGGTGGTTTAACAAGGAGCAGAGGGCAAAATTTTGTTCCCTTTAAGCCTGTGCAATTACACAAGGTGGCAAAAGGGACTCTGTTCTTAAAGCGTGAGCCTACATGGACGGGCAATTTTGTTGAGCACAGCAAACGCCAGGAGAGTTATGTTTAATGTGGAACATAACCTTTTCTTTCTCGAAAACCAAAAAAAAAAAATATATCCTTACCATAACGCATGAGTGGTACTGAGTGCAGACATGACAAAAGTGCTCAAACCGATTGCAAGCATCAAACCCATAGACAGTGATGTACTGCTGGAAAAAAGGCTTATCTACTGTCTGTTTATTTATTTATTTTTGTTTATTCATAATAAAAAAAATCTGAATTTATTTAGCAAACAAGTACAATAAGTAAAGGCTTTATTGGATACCAGTTGTACCATAGGCTAATGAAAAGTTTGTTTATTTATTTTTTGTCTCTTGTTATGAACGTAAGGTCTTAGGGAATAAAACCAATGGCTATCTAGATAGAATTAAGTCGTAAATATTAAATTTGTTTGTATTACCCTTTATAATCACCATTAGGTTAACCAAAGAGCTTTACATTATAGTCAAAAATAAATCCATTGTTTATTCTAGTAGCATAATCTCATACAGAAATATGTGGAAAAATATTTGGAAAATATCCCAATTTTTTTATTTTATTTGAGTACATATTCAGATGATAAAAAAAGCAACCTTATGCCAATAAATATATTTTAACACATAATAATGTGGAGCAAAGTACTTACATCCCTTCAATTAATAGCTCATACAACCTCCTTTTGAAGCAGTTGGTGTTCTTCTGTAACATTACACGGCAGTGGGGCATATAGTCAGAGGGATATTTGCCTTTCCACATTGCACAGACTCCCTAGAGTGGCACCACTGTGGAGAGTTGATGTTGGTATCTGGGGAATCATGTCTGTGTTGATTCGACCGCATATTTGGAGCCATTTTCAATTCTCCAGCAGAGTCCACCCTGTTTTGATTTAAAATTCTGTTGTATTTCAAGGAGTCCATGACGCCATGAGCACTTCAAGGTTCCCATTTCCTCACAACATTACAAAATCCTATGACATACTTAACGGTGAACATGAGGTGGGGCTTTCATATGATTTCCACTTTTTTTAATGTAGAACTCAATGGTGTCTGGGTTTGTTTCACATGGTTCCAGTTAAAGTCCCACTTAGCATTAAGCAAACAGAAAGCGCTATCCTTTGCTCCCCAAAAAACAGTTGGTATGTAGGTAGCATCTAATAAACATGGAGAGTTGGTGAACCTAAAGTGGTGCTATTTGCTGCCTGTCTTCAACATTGGGATTGGGACATTTTTCACATTTTTTAACTGTTTAACGGTTGGTCTGGTGGGAGATAAAAACAGGTTGATAGGTTTATTTTAGGTCCTAACTCTGATGGGATTGAAAACAACAAATATACAGAAACATTGAATCAATTTTAATATTATTAGAAAGTTATTTTATTGCAGTAACTCACTATACTAAGTAAAACACATATATAGATTAAGTACATGCAGACTGATATTTCTGGTGATTATGATAATTCTCCACTTACAACTAATGAAAATATGAAATTTAGGATTAGAATACTAGATCAGTCACACTTACTCTTTATAAATAGACCTGACATAAAGCACTAATAGAAATAAAAAACCCTGAAATCTTAAATGAAAAGTAATGTCAATGTCTAACAAAGTTAGATGAGACTTGCAGAACAATAAAATGTTAAACGGTGTTCCGCTATTCACAGGGATTAAGGACAATAGCTGTCAGAAATAGTTGAATTCTGCAAATACTTGAGAGGACCCCCTCTAAAAATGTTTGAAACTGCCTGAAGTAAGTCAATTTTATTTGTATAGCACATTTTGCAACAAGGCAGTTCAAAGTGTTTTACATAATAAAAACATAATGCAGTGAACCAACAAAAAAGAAACACTACATTACACTGGAAAAATAAAATAGTAAAAAGTTCCAAGCCACTTAATCAAAGGCAATTCTAAACAAATGGGTTTTTTGACTTAACTTAAAGGAATAGCTAAATAGTTCAAACACCAAATAAACCATAATACACATTAATACACACAGTGAAAACCATCTTAGCACTACCGCACCAGACAACATCTGCAAACTTCCTTATTTCCTCTCTTGGACATACAGTAGAGCCAAAAAAAAATAGCGCACCTTGATTGGCTGCTTTGCAAATGCCAGCCAGTGGTTTGTTAAGAAGCATTACACCTAGGTATTTCTGCTGGATTTCCTATTGAATATTGTTGGTGTGCTCTAAGCCAAATCCTGCAAATGATAGGGTTAACAATTTGGAGTAATCTACCACTGAAAAATCTGCAACCACAAATTGGCGTGGTTTAGTTTTACTTCAAGCTTGTATTGCAAACTTGGAGGAGTAAGCTCTAATTGAAGGTGTTGTGCAATCGTTGACATATTTTATAATTTTGATTAAATAAAAGGAGAGTAAAGAGAGCCTTCCCTGGAACTAGAAAAAGTTCCAGGAAAGGCCTCATCTTTCACCACCTGAATTGTGAATAAAAGCCATATTGCGAGCAAAGAGACTCTTCTCAACTTAGCCTCTCGGGCCCCTTTTTGAGAGGAGGTCATGTGGTTCAGATATGTTTGGCTGCAGGTTTAGTTAAAGAGCTGCTCGGCCTTTCGCCCGCTCACTGTCTTTGAGCTGCCGTCTCCTTTTTAGTGGTCATGGACTGTTCCAGTGCATATACCACAGCGAAATAGACTTTTGCTCTTTTCTTCATTGCCACAAAAGGCCAGACACTTCGCTGGAGTTCCCATTCCCCTTTTACATAGTGATAAGGCAGCCATTATCCTTTGAACCTTTCTTTTCACCACACCAGGAGAAAAGGAAGAGTGAAAAAAGGAGGAGGAGGAGGACAGAGAAAGATTTCTTCCCTGAGGTGAGCCCGGCCTCACCTCTGTGTGGCGGGCTTTTTTGTGAGCAGTGAAGAGGTCCTTAACCTTCTATCAGATGGAGGCACACAGTTGTGTTCTGCTTGAATAACTACATTGAAAAGCCCTGGAGCACAGGAGATAGTTCTATAGACTCTGCAAGTGGCATCGAGAGGGAGAGAGACTGGCAGGCTGACCGAAAGAGAGGGAGAGAGAGGTGGGGGGTGGACTGTGTTGTATGACCTGCTGGAGTGTGACCCTCACATGATGTGCACCTTCTTTGTTAAAGTGCTCATCAGTGCTTCACTGTGAATCTTTTCTTTGTTGGACAGGTCTCACTGACAGGATGGTCCTTCTCTAGTAATGTCACAACACAGCTCACATTTATATAATACACTTCCTTTCACGGAGCTCATTTTACAGAGTAACTCTCATCTTGCTCTCAGCCTATAAAAGGCTGTACAGTAGGAGCAGTAGTAACAATATTAGAGTGTGGATATTTGAGTGTCATGTTGAAAGGCTCAAAGTGGGTGATGGTGGATGATACTGCAGGCTACTTTAATAAGAGTCTCATCTGTTAACTTTAATAGCAGCAGAAAGACTCCGTTGACCTCATAATATAAATGCCATGCACAGTCATCTTGCTGGGGCTTGTTTTTGCCGTTATGTAGAAAAATTCAGACTCAAACTTCTATTATGTCGTAAAAATTCCAAGTAGGCCATCAACCAACCCTATAAAGGCAACATATGTAAAGCATTGACGAATCAAGACGTGTAAGAAACAATGAAATTATTACTATTGATAATTATTCAGGTTCTGTTAAATTTATCTGATGTGTAATGAATTCAGTACATTTATACATGGGTTAGAAAGCCTATGTCAAAATCAAGTTTTTATCATCAAAAAATTAGACAAAGATGCATCATTTAATGTCAGAGTGTAAAATATATCCTGAACACTTACTTGCCATTAGTTGTAGAGAATCAGACAACACAATAATAAAGCATAGCTTTTTAGGGGGATTTTATTGTTGTTTGCTACTTGGCTTTCTGTAGGTAAAGCCAAAGCTTGCATAGAGATCACAAGAGGTACAAAACAATTTACAATGCTATAAATATGTACCACGGTGGGGGTGTACATATGGTGGTAGCTGCATCATGCTCTGGGGTTACTTCACTGCCATTCAAACCAGAATTTTTATATTAATCAAATAGAATAAATCAAAAAGAATGGCATCACCAGGAAATGTACATTTACAAATGTCTTAGGTTAATTTCAGAACCAAATCTGACAGAAAGTCAGTGCGCTATTGAGGCTGTGCAAGATATCTTCAAATTCAGAAAGATTTGGAGAACTTTTGAAAGGCAGTGTGGCTAGATATTCCCAAGTTAAAGGAGTGACATTACGTCATTTACAGGCACATAGTATCATTTTAATCAAGTAACTATATTACCTTCAGTTGTTATAAAAATTATGTATTTATCAAATATAGCTCAAGAAATTAGACTTTGTTATTTAAGCTTTGAATTTGGCCTGACTTTTTTAAGAAGTCAGCGCATCATCACAACAGTGCTCCATCATTATCCCATTTACAACCATTCTTAGTTGTAAATGGGATCTTAGTAGCATTGGACTGAGAAGTAGTTTGTATGATTAGCTCAGCAGGAGTTTGCTAATTATTGCTGCCACTAGTCTGGTGGAGCAGAGTGGGGGAGGGAAGGGCTTGTGCAATGATACATCTATCATTACATAATACATAATAGATGTTTGAAGAAACTTTTCAAACAATTTATTTAAATCTATCTATTTTTGTTAGATCACCAAAACCTGATATTTTAACTGGGGTGTGAAGATTTTTTTTTTCATATAGACAGAATGAGAAAATGCAGCTTGCTCTGTCTAAAATCCATGGTAGCTAATTCATGTAGTCCTGACACTGATTTTAAGCAGTGTCAGCCATAGATATTTTGAAGATTAATGTTGAAACCCCAATTTAATGCCATGTATTGGGGTGAAATTTGATGTCAGTGGCAACTAAAATACAGCAGATTCAAAAGTCCATTCTGAGATAGGTATACTCGTCTGTATCCTGGAATCTCCCAGAAATGTTTGGAATGGATTGAAAATGTTATAGAGCATGAGCAGATGTGAGTCCAAATGTCAGATTTGACCTCAATACCCTTTTCTGTTGAGGTCACAATTCCCAGATTTAAAAACATGATCAATCGTGTTCAGCTCTTCAATTTTTATTAAAGTTACACACCAAACTAAGTTCAAGAAGTGCAAAGTGGATACGAAGGCAACAGTAGGATTGGATTGTTGATTTTAATTGACAACAGTAGTGTTTTATAAAGACCCTTCTATTTCTTCATGTCTTAAGGAAAACTGAGATGCTTTTCTTGGCATTTCGTCTGCATGTTTACTGATGCATAAAGTATCATCTCTTCTGGCTGTTCCAGCATTACTAGCATTAGGTGACAGAAGTCAAATGCTATAAATTTCCGTCTTCCCATGTAAGTGATCACAAACCATCGGCCACGCTTGTCAAATGAAACGTTTACCATAGTTGGTAAACATGCCATTCCATCTTAGTTCTGCAGTGCAGCTTTCACGCTGTCAAATATAGGAGACATAAGAAACCGTTTCTGGTTTTATGAGCAGAAATCCAGAGAGAGAGAAGGGAGGAAAAAAAAAACAGTGGCTTGAGCAAAAGTTCTCTCACCTTTTAATTGGACAACGGTGTGTGATCAAGTGGTACCGAACAGAACAATGGAGTTATTGAAGATAAACAAACAGAAGGGTTCTCTGTTCTTCAGACTCCGCCAATAAAATCATAACCCTTAGTACTACAAATTTCACTTATCCCACTCCCTCTCACTTTAATGTGATTTCCATTTGATTGCCTGGTATTAGACAGAGGTCACAACGTGTGACAATATAAATGCTTGTTTATAAAAACTGTAACTGTGGGCGATATTGCTTTGGCAGTTTTTTATTTGTACACCACTATAATGATATCTAACCACATAGTCATCTTAAAGAACATTTTTCATACACTGAAACTTTATTGTTTTCACCACATTGTTGTGTGCTTCTGCTGCTTTTCCAGCAAAACAAACAATTCAGGGCAAAAAATAACTTAGTTAGCGATTGTAGAGGATTCTTCTACAGCTCGGCTGAATTTATACACCAGTGTCTAGATCTTTATTGTGAATCCCTTGCATGTTCTGCTTGTCTTTACTTTTTGTCCTGATAATGCAAGCATAACTAAGCATTTCATCTAGAAACCAAAGAGGATTCTCCCCCTACCATACTTTGTACCCGATATACAGGGCCCACTTTCTTTTGGGGAGATCTGTCTCATCTTCCTCTCAGGCTGTTTAGCCAATAATGTAAGATTAGTAAAAAAGTATGTTTAATACCCAGTTATAGGTTATTTTCAAACGGCACTTTTAATCAGACAAATGAGACTCATCTGGACATTTATTCTAGATTTTTGGATGTAACTGTGTGTATGCACATATAAATTTGGCTCACTAACATTATTGAAGTTGCTCATGTTGCACTAATTGCTGACCCTTGATATAGTCCAATCATCCTGGGTTAGAATAACATCATAAACGGTAGTATTCTTTCTGTATTAGTTGTTTGAGCAAAGATAAATGATCGCCAGAAATCGTCCTTTTTTTACTTTGTTCCTGGTGGTTCCTGTAAGCCAGTGGTATTATTTGTATGTCAAATTCAACAACACACACACAAAAAAAAACCTCAAAACACACCTGGAGACCAGATTTGGCGAGCAAATCTACAAATTGCTTATTTCTATTCTCCCTTTCCTAACAAGAATAATGAGCGACTTACAATTAGGTGAACTGTGTATATAGGTTATTGAAGGTCCCCATGCGTTGCCCTCTATTTTTTTCCGCCAAATTGGAAATATTTTAGGGAGGTGCAAATGAAGTGCCTTGGAGCCGCATGTGGCCTGTGAGCCGTGCAGCAAGTAACCGGGGCCCACAAGCTGTGCCAACGTCTTGTGTGCCAAATGTGTGGCAAGAGGGTGGCATGAATAGTGTGCCAGCGCTAGTCTGCCTGGCTGCCAGGCACTTCTCTTTATCCAATCAGACAGTTCGGCTTGAGCGAGACCCCTATTCTTGTCTGTTTCCATCTCCTCCCGAAGCTTTTCAGCCCTCCCGTGAAAAACACAGATGCGTGCGCGCTTGTGCACAGCATTAAGCCTCTTCTGTGCACTGTTACGCTCACCTAGAGACCATAACCAGGGAGTGAGAAGCGCACGGCGTTCCCTCTTTGTTTCTACCCGCTGATGCTCTCCGCTCTCCTTTTCTCTCCAAGACAGAATCACAGGCTAAATGAGCATGCCTCAGTCGGCTTTTTAAGCTTTTCATCAGAGTTATAGAAAGATGAGTTTGTCAGGGATGTCTGAAGAAGAAACGCTGTCTGTCTGTGTGTGGCTTTATTGGACATGATGAAGGATGATATTATTGTGGATGCTGCTTCTGCTGCGGCCGGGAGATGAGGAAGGGTCCCATTTGTCTCTCTCCCGCTTAGTGTAATGTGTCTATCTGTCACTCTTCTCTCCAAGACTGGACGTTGGCGTTTGTCAAAATAATAATAATAAAAAAAAGAAGCATGATGTCAACACTGTTTCCATTTTTTTTTTTTTACTGCTGGCCATTATTGTTAATTTTCTCCTCTGTCGCCACTCTAATCCAGACAAAGAGTAACACCGCAGAGATTGCATAATTTCCTGTAATATCTAAAATTACAGCGCACAAATGAAGGAGGGGGAGCGGTAACCTGACGATAATCCTGTGATCACCGAATGATTGCGTGGGAGAGAGGTGCTTAGAAAGAAATAAGTGTGAAGCAGCAAGGATATATATTCTAAGAGTAATTACAGCGAGTAGATGAGATGAGATTGAATGGGGAGGAGGTGATGTGAGGCACTCGGTGCAAAGATTAAGCTAATGCCAACGCTGCTCTTGTGTCTTCCAGGTTGACGACGCCATGCTTATGTTTGATAAGACTACTAACAGACATAGAGGTAAGTTCATAGCTTCTTCTTTGGTGCTGTTTTCTCCAAAAAGAAGTGAGAAAACAGTCATTTTATGTCCTTTCCCCATGAGATAACACAGAACAGTTCCATTTCACATGATATTAGGTGTACCATCTGTTCAACAATGGGAGCGTGTCAAAGTAATCAATAAGCTGGTACGGTGTTTAGAATGTTTGAGCGTTAGACGCCACCCGTGAGAGTGCGTGTCTGTGTATGTGATGATGCTGGTGTGAGTGTTTCAGAGAGGTGCTTAAAGGGTGTAAAGATGGCGAGATGGTGGGTGCTGTGCAGTCAGATAACAGCATCAGATAAGACCCAGGAGAAGCACTGACTTTATCATTCCATCTCATCAGCTCCTTATCTGAGATGAGGGGGACATTTCTCTCTCATGCAGAGGACTTTCCAAAGACAGGTTTCCTCCCTGCACCACACTGCAGTTATGGCGTGGTGCCTTTTAGTTTCACCAGTGTTGTTTTAAGCCTGGTTTAAACAATTGATGTCAAGGGACAGTCGACAGTGGTGCAGTTAGTTAGGCTTACTACCCCGATCAACTTGCATTTCATGCAAACCCAATGCAGATCAAATAAGTGTCTTAACAATCACCAGTCTGTTTAACACTGAACTTTTCTTTTCTGGGTTTTACTTGCATGGTGTCCCATCCAGAGCAGGCTGCAAACTCTCCAACTGAACACAGATGGACACAGGCACTGTTGCATTTTCTTTGTGCATCACAGCTTCTCCTCACAACAGTTTTTTTGTTGGTTCTTTTGTCTCTGACTACATTAGTTCCTTTTTCTTCTTGCTTGTGGTGCGTCTCACTTTTCATTGGCTCCTGACAGCCAGCTATAGTTTCATAGAGACACTTTCTTGTTTTGGGACGTTTCCTTTATGTAATATAAAGAAGTCCTGTTGATAAAGACATTATGAAGTCTCTTTTTTCAACTGAAAAATAAGCAGGTTAGTGTCGAGCATAGTCGTGCATTGGAGCAAACAATTTGGTCACTGGGGTCGACTTGCATGGGAATAAAATGTGAATTAAACAGCCTAAGCCTCCAATCAGAACTGAATCCACACTGTCTATTTAGATTATTCTCAAAAATGACAGCACCACTCAGATCTTTCACATATATCCTGTACTGATGGTTCTTAAAGTTGGGGCCAGGACCCCACTTGGGGTTGCGAATATCCAAACCTGGGGTTTTTAGGTCCTCTTCAGAAATTTAACTGGATCCCAGAAATGATGATGATGATGAAACATATACATTTTAGAAATGTTGTAACACATAAAAACAAAAACAGGACTTAAATAAAAATAATTAAGATAAAAAAAATTAAAATAAAACCAACATGTTGGCTAACATATTGATTGCTGATTGTGTCATAATTGCACCACTTTTTAACCAACTCACTAAAAGTGCTTGTATGCTCAACATGTCTTTATATCTTTTGGGCAAGAAGTTGCAAAGTTTGGGAACCACTCCCCTCAATCAAGCTAATTTTACCATGATATGTAATGCATTGGCATATTCCTCTAATTATTTTAATACATAAAACAAAATGAATAGCCTATTGTCTTTTTGTTCCTAGATCCATTTAGGGCCTCTTCTATGGGCCGTAACGGCTCAACAATGCAAGAAAGTAACTTTTTTCGGAGGCAGACTGTCACCAACTGTTTACGTGGGCGTGCGTTAGCAGTCGGCAGGCACTGACAGGTATTCAGCGAGAAAAAGGGGCAGACACTCATCTGGTTGTCACACCAGTCAGCTCACTTGTAGGTAGAGCTGCCATCACACCATTTCTTTGTACTGGGCTGAGCACTGCTCCGCCATAGAGGTGTAAATATTTGTTTGCACTGAGCCACTGTTCTTTTTTTTATATATATATAATAAATTTTTAAGTGCGTTTTGGCTTTAGATTGAAAACCTTCCATCTTTCTTCTTCAGATCTATCTGCATTAGTAGATGTGCGTGTGTGTGTTTCTGTGAGTGTGTGCTGTGCAGATAGACTCTTTGAGTCTGGTAAACAGTTCCTAAGTGTGAAACATGTGAACTTTAGTGGAAGTGATCTATGGCTTTGAGGGGATTTTGATCTGTAGTGACAGAACCCAGTGTGAGGTCTGCTGTGAGACGAAGGCTTTTCTCGCAGTCTCTCTTATTTCTCACTCTTTTCCTCTCCTGTCTGCTGCACCGCCAGCCGCTCTCCGAGAGGCTCCGGGCGCCACAATTTTGAGTGTGTGTTTGTGTGCGTGCCGGCGCGCGTGTGAGGCGTTTGCCTTTGGACAGCTAAATGCCCTTCAAACGAAGACAGTGATGGAGAAAGAGCCTTCTTGGCAATTTCTTTTCTAATGATATACTTATATCAAGCGTGACGTGGCGCTAAGAGGCAGCTGGAGGTCCACCAGCAGGCTCTGGTTTGTCCACCTTAAACATCCGAAACAGGAGATGCTCGCTGCTTTCATCTTAAAACCACAGCAGCTCTTGCAGATGAATTGCATATAATATTAAAGACCAATAAGAGAATCTCAATAATTCATCCGAGCCATTGGTGCAACTGTGTAATATTAATGGCTTAGTTGGCCCTGTGACCTCAACGGAAACAACATTGAATGTAATATGAGTGAAACTAGTCCCCGGGCCCACTCTGCCACGTAATCCAGAGCAAGTGATGGGCATCTAGCAGCTTGCAGTCCAAATCAATTTCCCACCTGTTTCATTTTATCTTACAGATTGAGTCATGAAAAAATAATTCTTTTTTTTTCTTTTTTTCTTTTGCAGCGCTGCAATTGCTAAAAATAACATTATTTATTCAACAAATCGAATGTTACACTGAGGAGTCCTCCTCAGATAAAGGGATTGCTGTTTCTGTAATTGCAAACCCTTAAAAATAATAGTTCATACTGTGCTTTGAAAGATGCTTGGCGAAGAGTGCATTTATAACAGGTAAGAAAAAATTCTCTTACACCTGGAACAATGTTCAGACGCTGCACTTTACAACAATGACAAACAACTTATCCACGGACCTGCTTTACCAAGTGTGACTTAAAACACAAAAGCAACGAGAGTGAAGAAGGTAGGTAGTTCTTTCTGAGAGATTAACTAAAAGCAGACACTTCTGAGGTTACAGTGGTTTCAATTTTTTCACATTTTGTCACCTTACAAATACAAACCTCATCATGTTTACTTGGGACACAAAGTAGTATATAATTGTGGCTTTGGAGCAAAAGTAAATGAGGTTTTCAAAATATTTAACGAATACATATCTGAAAATTGTTTCAGTCATTTATATCCAGCCTCCCTTACACTGATATTCCTAAATAAAATTACAGCAGTCAGCAAACTTTTAGAGTAAAACAGAAACCGAGAAATTAGGGTTTCCTCTAGGATTTTCTTAAAACCGTTGTGCTGGAGGTATATATATATATATATATTACATGTAGAAGAAACCCTGGACATTGAAAGAGGGTCACTGTAGTGATGGGAGAAAACCTTATCACTGCCAGGTTGTGCACAGCCAACGTGTACAACAAGGTATTATGAGGTAAGATAAGACCAAAACTTCACTTTTTGTCCATATGCAAAACACTGTGTGGTGAAAAACTACATCCACATCAAAATCAACATCAATCACGCTAATGTTTAGACAATCAGATTCAGCGGAGACAGCATGATACTGTGGGGATACTGTTTGTTAGTCCAGACCTAAATTCGGTTGAGAATTTGTGGCATTTCCCAAATGACTTGCAGTTACATAAACAAATCTGAAAAGTACTTTCATAGTGTACGATGTGCCATTCTCAATTAGATGAAGTAAAGGAAAATTGCTATACCTTACTTAGTAGACAAGAGTGTTATTTCTATGCCTATGTATTTTTCATTTTCCTAGATCTTTGTTCTGGCTGTGTAATGTTTTGTTTTGAGGAGTTTATTGCATGATTGGCGCTTGATTATTAGTGTGTCTTCCTTGGTGCTTTGGTGAATTAGAGAGAGGACAAACGTCACACTCCACTAGTAGCAGCATTGTCCTTCAGACGGTCCCCCCGAGCCTGGCGAAGCGGCAACGAAAGGAGACATTCTCTACCCTTCTTGTTTCCTCACTGCACCTTTGTTTCCGCTCTCTATCTCTCCCGGTCATTCACTCTTTCTCGTTCTTCCTTTTCTTTCGCACAGTTGCACTATTTTTGTCTCTGCGCCGTCTCACCCCCATCCTGACTGTCTGTCTTTGCCATCTTTTGCCTTCTCTTGTCTTTCTTCCCCCTCCTGCTAGAGGACACTCGCTGTAAGCAAAGCTCTCCACACAAAGGCGCACGCTGCACACCATCTTCTTGGCATTTAAAGGATGAGAATACAGCCAATTGTGTTGGAAATTGAACTCTCTAAAGCCTGCCTTCCCACCGCAGCAGTTCATTGTGGGTGAGTTCAGTGTCTTTGGTGAGCGGCTTGAGCTGTCCAGAGGTTGATGCCAGAGGGCGCCTATTGTTCCATGTTCCCCTGCAGTGTCCTCCCGCCACTCCGCCTCCCTTCAACCTTCCCTACTTCCCCTGACATTCATCTCAGGACAGAAGAAGAGGAAAAACCTGAAATGCATGCAATTTGTCAGCGCTTATTTTTTACGAGATATGCTTAACCCGTCTTGTTACTGGACTCCGCAGTTCCCAAAAAAAGAAAACCCCAGGCTGGGACAAGGCCATGAGCACATGTCGCCGTCTGCACACACTTGTCATCATTCCCAGTACCCTTCCCATGACTCCAGGATGACAGGACGGACTGCGTGGGGTGGGAAAATAAAAGCTCTTTGGTCTAGCCCCGAGTCAAAATCATTCAGTCATTCTCTTTTTTTTTTTCTTTTTACCACCTCCCGTTTGGCTGACTGACACATGATCTATGATCTAAAATGTGATTTTACTGTCAAACACAATTGGTAGTGCCAAGGAGAGAGTTGTGGCGAGGTGAAGAAAAAATAGCATCTCCTGCAAGAGGGGTATGAAGGCTGTGATGAAAGAGTGGCAGCTATCATTATCCACCAAAGCATCACAGTTTAATTTGTGAGCAAAAGCTACAGACGATGATGGATGAATCTCACAGCTCATACATGTCTTTTATGCTCTGCTCTGCCACACAATAATTAACCATCTCTCCTCATCACATTATCGCTCTCTTTATTGCCGCATTTTGCAGATATATACACATATAATCCACAAGGGACCTATTTAAAGCCTGATATATAACATGAATATACAATTTTTCCACCCCATGATTTCACTATGCACAAGTTATTTCTCAGTGTCACACCTACTATACAAATCCCCAAAAATGTAAGTATATATAAAGCAAATTTGTACATAGCAATCTGAATTCTAAATTACACTCATTATACAGTTATAAGTAGCTGATTAATTAGGTCAAAAGTTGCACGTCACAGCGAGTTTGATTCCCACTCTGCTAAATATGCACCGGGTAACAACCTGCAATTTTCATCAAGTGTCAAAAGTTTTTTAGCTCTAAATATTCCAGGTAGTATGTATATCTTACTTGGGGTGATGCACACTCCAATGCATGTGTTCTCCCTCACCTTTTTTTTAATTACACCATTAAGAAAGCTGATGAAATCCAAGTGTAACTTGCTTTCATATTTCTTTACAGTAGTTTGTAACCAGACAGCCGCCATTAGTGTGGCATTACAATGACTGTGTGACTGATTGTGAGCCAAATTCCTCCTTTCTTTGAATGATGCAAGTAATAGTAATGTGCAACAGTGTTGGGGACCAGAATAAAGGAATGCTGGCTGGATTGTCCCAGTCACAAGTCTGCTTTGTGCGAGAGAGCCACTGAGCGAGGCGCCGCGTTAGAAGCCGTGTTCCTGGAGAAGAAGGGGTTTCTTGGGTTTTTATGTGTGCGCGAGGAAAGGGCCAAGGCTGTGCGAATTTGTGTAGTCGTTTCTTTTTTTCCCTTTTCTTTCTTTCTTCTTCTTCTATGGCGTAAAGGGCTGGTTTTCTTCTTGGCAGACGAACAGAAGACTGCATTGTGTGTGTCTGTAATCTCTTTACCTGGATTGGCAGCAAAACTAGCAAGTACAGCTCCCAGTGTGGAATTGGCACTCAGGAGTCAATGTCACACTGAGCAGGCTGCATCGCAGGCAGCTGAAAACTGGTTGCGTTTCTGACAGATTGTGTGTATGGATGACTGTGAGTTTTTCATGTGCAGGGCTTTTCCAAAACTATTCTGATATTCTGTTAACTTTTTCATTTTTTTTGTCACATTACTACCACACATTTGTATGTATTTCATCTGAGCTTTGTGTGGCACACCAACACAAAGTACTGCACAGTTATGAAGTGAAAATAAAGTCATATATGAGCAAATGCAGGGTCATTTTTTTTTACAAATAGAAAGCTAGCTAAAGCAACAGGCCAGAGAAGGAGTGGATTATTTGAAGTAGCAGAGATAACCATGGTGAGTCTGCAGGAGCTGCACAGCTCAGGTGAAATGATTTACTGAATATCATGCAGTTAATCGGATGTTCACAGAAGAAAGTCAAAAGTTTGCCACAAATCAAATGTGTTGAAAGCAGTTCTATTTAAACAAAACCAAAATTGACCATTTGGCCTACTTGCAAATGCCAGAAACACTGCCCTTGAACACACCGCCATGAATTTATCCATGGATGTTTCAAGATAATGCTGGGCTGATCGTCTTTTTGTCTGCTGGGAACAGTTGATTGACAAAAGAACACAGGACAATGCTGGGAGAAACCACAAAGACTTCAGCTTCTAACTACAAAATACTTTATTGATCCCAGAGGGAAATTAAATGTTGCTGTAACTCATACTAACTCAAATTCTTCAAGGAGTTATTTTTGATACTGATGGCTGTTGGCAGGGAAGATCTATTGTAGCTGGCTGTATTACAGTGAATTTGAAGAAGCCTCTGACTGAGGACACTCTGTTTTCCCAAGACAGCCTCTTGAAGAGGATGGTCAGGGTTGTCCATAAATTTCTTGATTTTTTTAATGTTATTTCTTCAGTATCGGAACCAGGCAGGATGTCTTCTTCAACAACAGAAATTTCTCTGATTAGGTTCACCTTCCAGCAGAACAGCAACGAAAATATTAGCTGTAATGCAAAGATTCATGTGTTTGAATGTGATAGTCAAAATCCAATCTCAGTCCGAAAACAAATTCAAAGCATATTGCAATACTGAAAAGTGGATGTCTGAAGATGTTCAACATCCAATCTGATACCCAGAGATCTGGCTACTTGAGGTAGCCAACATATCAACCAACTTGTCTTAGAATAAAACTGTTTCTTCTTGTGTGTGTTATGTAGCAATTATAGGTGGTTTGTAAAGGGCAGTTGGCTGGAGTATTTAAAGCAAAACCCACACAGCCTTGATTTAAAAGAACTCAGTGTTTCAGCTTATTTGCAGTTTTCTTGAAGTTTGTTCCACATTATAGGAGCATATAAACTGAATGCAGCCTTTCCTTGTTTGGTTCTGGTTGTGTTTCTGGGGATCCAGAATAGACTAGAGCCAGCAGACCTGAGTGGTCTGGAAGATTGATATGACAAAGATTGCACAAATTGGCCAATGATATTTCTCTTAGTATTGCTAATACTTGGAAATAGGGAAAACCTGAATAGGCATTAGATTTTTCTACATATTATATTTGAAGCTTAGTATTAGCCCTTACAAATTCCAACTTTTCTGGGTTCCGTGATGCCAGTCGAGATTTAGCTTTTTTTTTTTTTGGGTAAAGACATTTGAAAACCAAAACCAAATTATGGACTACTTTGTGTTGGTCTTTCAGATAAAGCCCCATTAAAAATATTTTGACATTTGTAGTTGAAAACTGACAAACTGTGACAGATTCAGTGGGTATGAATATTTTTTTCGAGGCACTGTATGTTTGAATATGTAGATGTTTCTTTTTAACCTCAAAAGATAAATTCTATCTTTGCATCCCCCAAACAGTGCAGCTCAGCTCAGTCCAAGTTTCTTTGTATGCACATTATGTGTTTTAAAACTATGGACAGATCTTAGCCTTAGGACACAGATGCTCCTAAAGTCACAAAGACTTGAATAGCATGAAGTGTCACAATCCACCAACAAACTGACTGAAATTTGCCCCTGTGGCCTGACTTGGTGGTGGAAAAAAATATAATTGGCCTCATTATCTTTCATCTCTTTGGCACATTACATTAATTATTTTCTACAAGGCTGCCACTTTGAGATCTGTAACCTGGGAAGCAAAACCTGCACCTCTACAGGTTGAGTGTAGCTCGGTGAAAAGTGGCGGTATTTGACGTCACCACAATGCCTCATCAGCCACCGGTGCTAGGGATTGAACATGGCCGACTGAGCAGAGGATGTCTGTCTGCAAAGTGATTGCTGGCTCATTGACTGAGTAGGAGAGGAGAGGGGAATAGAAGGGGGTGGAGGAGGTGTACAGTTAAAGAAGAGAACAGGATGGAAAGAGGAAAAGCAGAATGAAGGCATGGTGATGGCAAGGAAGAGAAGTAAATAAAGAAAAAAAAAGAGTGGCTCAGTGGGAAGCTTCCCCCTGCTGGCTCCTCTGGCTGGAACCTGCTGTCGATGGCTTCAAAAGAGCGCCAGGCAGTCTAGGCCTCTGCTTCTAGCAATTAGAGATCACTCCAGCGGATACCTCCTGGCCAGCCAGCAAATCCCTCAAAAATACCCTCTGATTACTACTGTAGGACACAGGCTGTTTACCAAATGGATCTAGCACTGCTGAGAGTGAAGTTTGATAATGCCTCCCTTTATTCAGGCTTGAGAGGGAGCGGGGTCGTTTCAGTTTTAAAGATCACTATATAGAGAATAATTGTTTGATAAATTTATGCCAAGAAATAAATGTTAAGTTTGGTAAAGTCTTTACATTGTACCTTCAGTCTCTGCTTCAATCTACATTGATGGGAGCAATAAAGGGACAGCTTAGATATTTTGAAGTGAAGTCTTGTGAACTTCTGAATAAAGGTTTGCTAGATGTTATACCAACGTGAGTTTCTTGACTTGAGGAAACTTTCAAATCGGTGGAAGGTTAACAGCTAGTCAGACAAGGTCTTAGCAATTTTAAACAAGTTGAACTCAAACATTCATATCTATAGTATACAGCATAGGGTTGAATGATACAGACTCTTGTAGTTTTTATGTAGCCAGTACTACAGTATGAATAATTTTTATCCTCCTTTTAGTTTACAAGTGTAAAGCGTACACCACCAGGGTGTTTGCCACACTCCCCTGACTCCTCATCTGTTGGTAATTGATGCAAAATAATCCAATAATAGTATAAATAATCCACCTTTAAGAATCCTGTGAAGCCACAGGTTAAGCTTTGATTGATTGTAGGTGTCTGTTAATAGTACAAGTAGGGATATTCTGACACATCTAAGCTTCGAAAATCCATAGGCCTGTTATTGTTGGAACAGAGAAAAAATAGCTAAAATAAATTCAGCTAAATCATTTACCAGCTACTTAAGAAATACAGCCCCAATACCTACCAAAACAAGTTGCTTTACTGCAGAGTCATACCAGAGGTTGCTAACATAATCAATACTCCAGCAGCACCTCCACAAATAGTTAGTAGAAGAACAATAGAAGAATAGTTGACTCATGTCTCAATTTAGAAATGTAAAATGTGTGTTCACTGTCAATAGTTGGCCAGACGTGTAGATATGAAATGTCTTCGAGTGGGGTGTAATTTAATGTGCGGTAAGCATAAAAAATATGTAAAATGTACCATCATATCTTATCCATAAAAATTAGAACAAAAGAGCAAAATTGTAAAGGTACTACATGGTGAAAGAGTAAACATCACCATTCATCTGACTAGTGATCATCCTTCTAGTCACTTCTACATGGCATTTTTCTGCTTCAGCTAAGGAAACTATTACAGCTAATGATCAAAATATCCCAAAACCCTCATATTCCTTTTTTGATGGCTGAAAGCCCTCACTTTGCATCCCCTCTTGTGTAAATGATGTTGATTTGATAGAAATTGTAGTGTTTCACACCTCCTGTGTGCCATGACTTGACTGAATGACAGAGTAAAACAATCAGCGGCCGTGTCTGATTTAACTCATCGCCACTGCGCTCACATCAAGCGGAATCGGATATCGTTGCACTTCCCCTTGCATCGCCGCAGCCTCCAGACACATTCCTTATTGTATTCTCTCACCTTGACAGACCTGATATTAGCGATTAGTGTGAATGTCATTTAAATGGCAGAGCTAATCATACGCTCTGGGTGTACATCCACCGGAGGGGCCCCTCACCTTGGCCTAATCTCGGTGACGAAAGGAAATGATGTGTTTAGCCCGCTTTTAATAACTGCTTTAGCTCATCAGCTCCCAGGCGGGGCTGACTTTGCGGCCAAACCGTCTCCTCACAAGGGGAGGCACAGCGGGAAGTAAGGAGGTCTGGCCTATGTTCCCCTGCTTCCTCCTCTTTTGACTCTTTATTGTTGATCCGCATCCTGACATCAGTGACCTGAAAGGCTCACCTTCGAATCTACACCAGCATTAAATTAGCTGGGATTCTGTCGTCTGCAATGAGACACACTTGACAGATTGGTGATTAAAGGGTAGAGAATCCTCCTCTTGTCACCTGTCTGTTTTCTCTTGCTCACGGCTGACATCTACCCCTCAATCAATGTCCCTGTACACTCATATGCGTCTGTGTGGAGTGTGAGGCGTGTGTCTGTGTGTGCACTTTAAGCCCATGCACTGGATGGGTTTGTTTTTTGCTTAGACTCTGCTGTGCTGGCCCTGCATGGTCACTGCAAAGGAAAGGAGGATGAAGGCAGGAGATTGTGGAAGAAAGCCTGGGGTTTTAATCTCTTCCCCATGTTTATCTCACCACCAGGAGACAAACCATGTGCCATTAAAAACATCAGCTACTCCCACTGGTTGGCAGCACAGCCACACCTCTGAAGACATTTGAAGGACACAATAAAAGGGAGAAAAAACATCTGCAGTTATGAAGGAGAGCTATGCCAGGATTTTACACATTTATCGGTAATGGATTTAGGTGGAGTTTTCCTCAAATACACAGCACACTGGTAGCATTTGTTGTGCATACACTCACACTGCATATTTGCGATATAAATACTCCGTCTTAAAGGACGAGGAGAACTTATTTGAACAAAAATAAGCAAACATTTTCGGCCTTGGCTGCAATGGGGGATTCGGTCTCCTCAGGAAATGAAAATGCCAGCCTGGAATTGTCATCATATTGAGAGTTAGCACACCTTTGACCTTGTAATACCCCTACAGCCTCTCTATTTGTGACCTGCTTGATGCTCTTAGAAAGTGAAACCATCGGGGAGGATCTACTCTCACATCATCATTCTCAGAACACCTAATAGTGGATTTACCAAGGTTAAACCCCCTGTGAAATTGCAGACACCGTGACCTGGAATACTGAGTTTACATCTGCTAACACACACACACGAACACGCCGGCAGACATGCTCGGGAACTTGCTCTTGCACGAGACTGTTTGTTGTCAAAGAACGCTCCTCATGGATAAACTCAGGCTCATCTGGATGAAACATAGCTGTACAGCGACACGGTCAAGACATTAGAACAATGTTCCGCAACATTCCGATTAAAGCAGGAATATTTTAACTTTCACACTTGCTGTTAGAGGAACTGACAAGGGAAGTGGTCGCCTATCTCTGCGTTGTCCCCCTGTATTTACAGCTTGATTGGTGCCTAGCCAAGCATCTTACAGCTGAGCGCAGCACATGAGGGAATTAACTGTCTTGTGTGCAGTGTTAGTGAAATATGTCTTTTCAAGTCTTTGTAAGATTTAAAAAAAAACATGCTGATGCACACAGGTGTGTGTGTGTGTGTGTGTTTGATGATAGCTATTACGCTCAAACATGAGCCACTCCTCACAGTTAAGGGGATGGTAGCTTATTTGTCAACATCTTCACTGATAACGTATGATGATGAAGTGGATTATCCTTTTTTACTCTTTTTTTGCCAATTTGTCCCTGAGGGAACTAGCTAACAGTATATATCCTTGCAATGTATCAGTTTCAAGTAACGCCTTGCAAAAGTTTTCATAGCCATTGGACTTTTTGGAAGCTAAATCGTGGCCCGGATCCCAGGTCTTTTCCAGCCTCCAGATTCCACACAACATGACAACTTCACCACCATGTTTCACAATGTAGATGATGTGTTCAGGGCCAAATGCACTGTTTTCCAGCCCTCATAGCTCTTTGCATATAGCTAAAAAATGTTAGTCCTATTTCCATCTGTTTGCCTCGAATCAAACTAACATTGTTGGTCTCAAAAATTCCTATAGAATACATTAAAGTTTGTGGTTGTCACAAAACAAAATATGTAAAAAGGATCCCACCGGATACTCTGAAAATGCACAGATGAGTAATTATAAAGAACCTGATGGTATATACTTCCCCTTCCATTTTATTTACATCTTTTGTTGTCTTAAAAAGAACTTTTCTGCTGAAGTTTTTTCAAACTTATTTTAATAATTGCCCCAGGAAAACACCTGCCCCTACTCTGAAGAAAACCACAATCAGTCACTGAGCCACAGCAATCACCTCTCACATAGAGATTGCAAGATGAATTAGATTACATCACCTGCAGTCCAGGCATCTAATCTTAGATTAAAGTGGAAAAGAGCAGTCTGTGGTTTTCTTTCATGTGATCTTTTTGTTCTTCCTCTTTGTGCATTCAGGGTCAAACTGAGTGTTGATACCGTTTTGAAGTGTTTAACAAAAATACAAGAGCCTGCCAATCACTTTTGTAAGGTAGCCTCACTTCTGTCTTTTACGTTTGGTGTGTATTTGGCCAACTTTTTCCGTCCAGTCCCTACTTGCTGCTGATTGACCTCCCACAGCCCTGCTGGTTTATCACTTAAACAGTTGTAGCAGTCATTTTTGAAGTGAAGGAGCTTTTTATACAGAAACAGCCAAGACAATCATAGCACTGCGGGGCACATCCTGCCTTTGACTGGTGTTTTGCCAGACAAGATAGACTTGCTGATGTGTTTTATTTTGTCTGTGTGTGTCTGCTTGTAAAAAAAAAGCAGCAAAAAGAGCAATTTTGTCTGCCGTCATGAACAATGAAGCATCTGTAATAACCAACAGCTCAGAAGGAGCGCGTGGCGTCTGTCCCCATATTTACCAGCAGCCTTCATGCTGCTTCACATATTTGTAAGAAGGAGAAATTTGACATGTCTGAAAATGACGTACTAATGCGCTGAAACCATTATCTGACCATTACATCTGACAGACAATAAAGATGTTTTAATACAGCGCTCTCTTATACATAACAAGCACCTAAAAATGTGTTTTTTCTTTAGCAGCCCGCTTACAGCTGCGACGATGACCTGAGAGTTTGTGTGTGGGAGTGACTGAGTGTGTGAGCACGCCTTCACCCTGTAATAAGGGTTGCCTAGCCAAGCGTATGTGTCAGGGTGGAGATGCCTGGCTCATTAGGCACTATGGCAGGATAATATATGAACAGCGCTCATGAATGTTCACATAGGTATAGAGAATGCGCTAGAGGGATAAAGGAGGCAGCCATTGTTTTTCCTTTTTTTTATTCTCTCTCCTGTCTTCCCCATCTTGCCCACAGGCACCTCCTCCTCTTCTTCTCTCTCCACTTCCAGCTTTTTCTTTGTGTGCGCCTGGGGATATTTAGGCTCCCCGGTCACATTATGCCCTGTTTTTTGATGCAGAGCTGCCACTCCACGGATTTATACCATTTATTCCTAAATTAATTTATTTATTGGTTTATTAAATTTAATTCATTGCGTCTTGCATGATGCTTGTTTTGCGGCTCTGTTGCTCGATTGACAGGTTGCCAGTCATGGTAAGATTCCATATCCCATCGGCGTCATGCAGCAGCACGCTGCTAATTGAGTTGAATGCGTAGCTCGTCTCTCCTCAGTGAATCCATCTGTCGCCGTCTTGTCATCAGTTTGTTCGCACTTGACAGGTTCCAAGTCTGTCTTTGTGTGTTTAAATGTGTGCCCCCGTGTAGGTGTGAAGTGCTTTTAAATCTATGCAAGAGAGTGTGTGCACTACAGTTTATATATAAAATGAGTGGCTTCATAGTGGCCTGGCTTGGTATGTTATATGCCTACAACAAACCTGCCATCAAACAACTTCACTATGCAATATGGCAAATTTATGTTCACCATCTGTCACTTCATGACAATCTTCTTGATATTGGGCACACCCTCATAAACTTGCAGGAACTACACTAATATTGGTTTGGGCAGTTGAAATTCTGAAATGGCAAACCTTTATTTCTTGTACCCTGTGCAATTGGACTACCATTCAGCAGAAATACATGTTCCCCACAGATGCTCTTTTAGATTTAGACCTACAGCATCTATCCATTGTTTAGACCTTCTTATCCATGCAGGTGTCAGGTAAGCAGGTGCCTGTCTCGAGCAGAAATTTGGCAATATGTGGAGTACACCCTGGATATGTTGATCTATAGAATTTAGAGACAAACAATACCTTAATTCCACTTTTCTTTAATCTTTTTGTTGAGTGTCAAGGCAAATTATCACACTGAAAGAAGCCAACAGTAAAGTACATTTACGAATTCAGCTGGTGTCATATCACCTAATAACACTCTAAAGTGCATTCTGGAGGACGCACAAAGTATTCCCAGGGCAGAAGGCATTTTTAGTCCCTCTAGTGGGTTCTGGGTGTTCAAACAGCCAGAACCCATGTCGAAGGGCAACACAGAGATAGGCATCACTTTTTGAACCAGCAAAATTAGTTGCATTCATTTTCTTCCATGCATCTTTATTGTAAAACCCCCAAATAAAACCAGGCGCACATCATCACCTTTAGATAATAGCTAATTGATTAATAATTCACTCTTAGTATTCATAAAAATGTTGTGTCAAGACCTTAGAGGATAATAGCTACAATAATTTTACTAATTTAAAAATGATTAAATTCAAGCTATCTTTCAATTTCATTTATGCACATTAACTTTTGGGAACTGAATGCTTGGTGTGTTTTGATAAACTCTATCCTTCCCATTATCACTCCCCGTTGCCACTAGATAATCAATGTTTTTACATCACCTGTCAGTGTGTAATGATAATCATTTGTGGGTTCAGTGTACACAGAAGCAAACTATATCAGTGGATATGTGTGAGCACAACTTCTAATGATTTGCTTAAACCATCGTTTGTGGGAGTGTTTGAGCATTTTTTTCAGTTTTTTCTCCAAAGCAAAGTTGAAATATAAGAAGGGCTTCTTTCCTGTCTCAAAAAATTAGGGAAATTATGAAATTTGCAAGTATGTAATGCTGCCAACAAATATACCTTTTTAAATCTAAATGTTTGCCATTTCTCTCCGGGTACTCCGGCTTCCTCCCACAGTTAAAAAAAACATGACTGTGAGGTTAATTGGACTTCTCCTTAAGTGTGAGTGTGTGTGAATGGTTGTTTGTCCCGTCTGTCTCTGTGTTGCCCTGCGACAGCCTGGCGACGTGTCCAGGGTGAACCCCGCCTCTTGCCCGAAACATTCGCTGGAGAAAGGCACCAGCACCCCTCCTGAACCCATTAGGGACAAGGCTGTACAGAAAATGGATGGATTTATGGATGTTTGCCACTGACATTTTTACCCATCAGTACCTGGGGCTTTCATTACCTAACATGCAAGACACATGTAAATATTGGGTCACAGTAGTCTAGATGCTTTCTGCATTAAATTAATGCAGAAAGCATCTGCATTATTTTAGTTCCATAGTTTTTTACTTTTTTTGTACAGTCTCAAATCTTTTTTTTAATATTCTTTTTCCAGTTAAAAGCTTGAAAAAGAAAATAAAAGCATGAGTAGCCATCTGAAGTTGATACCAATCTTCTCAGTTTTGAAATGATTCTCAAATTATTTTTTAAAAATGGTTAGAACAAGTTGTTTTAATTGACGTTCAAGAAACATTCATTGGTCAAAACAACGCCTCAAGTTTGGTGTGATGGCAAAGTTCAAATATCCAACCTGTTGCCTGGTCAGAGGAACCAGGTTCTTTGGGACAATGACGAGACACTTGAAGAAGGGTATATTTAATTCTGTGCTTTTAGGCACTTGTCTAATTCCGCAAGATTTCTGAAGTTTTGAAGAGATGGTATAACTTATGTCATTAGCCAACTAAGTGTATATATGTGTCGTAAAAAAGTGGGCGTAAATTTCATCCGTAGGGTTCTACACACGATCAGTAGATTGTGACATAATGTTTTTTTCAACGTTGGCAACATTGTGGTAGCAAAATACAAAAAGGACATTTAGAAATAAAAACTCCTGGAGAAGAGATATGTGTGATTTGTTTTGAGCTCATGTTACAATTTAATGCATGTGGATATTATAACAAAACTCGCCCTCTCTGGGTTTCCCTTCATGTAATGGGACAAAGATGGATTCAAAGGGTTAGTGGTGTTTGTGTTCATCCGTGTATGCATCTCATGATGTTTGCTTTGGTGTTGATCTGTACCGGGCTCGGCTGAAAGAGGACGAACTTAAAAGAGAGTCTATCTGTGTGATGTATTCTCTCTATCAGCAGATAGATGACGTCTCCACCGTGTTTCACCGCCTCACCTTCATCACTGTCTTTCATCGCCGCTGCCATCCCTACTCTGTTCACTCAAAGTTGCACGCAGGAGAAAGATAGAAAAGGGAGACATAAAGAGAACTAGAGCTAGGAGGAGAAGGTGCACGTCACAGCGTTGATGGCACTTCTTACAGCGGCACATGTCCTAGCTTTGATACAGTACAAGAGTGCTGTAAGACTGTGGTGAATAAAGACAGTGCTCTGTTTGAGAGAGGAAGTTCACCGTGCTCCCGTGTCAGTTTGCTTTGGGAGGGATTCTGTCTCGAGGAGAGGCTTGAATTTTTTTATTTTTTTTTTGAAGGCCTCGAGTGTTTTTCTGTGCCTCCAGAGGCAGCTTTGCTGGCTGCCTGTGTGTGTGTGTAGGGGAAAGCGTTTGTGTTTCTCTGAGTTTGTGTACCTGGAGCATGTGGGAACAAACTCTGTAAGCACTACAAATGAGCAGTTTCCTTATCATCAATCCCACCTTTCACGCTGTTGTGAGCTTTAATATAACAGATACTCACAAACACTCAGAGGGTCACACACATGCATGCTTGAACCTATGTACACACAGCCGTACTACCACGCCGGCTTCCCTTCTTCCAAACTGTCACAGTTGAGGAGCACTTGCTTCAAAGGCAGCTGTCTCTCATCTCCCTTTATCTCCGTCATCTTTTCCTCGGTTACTTTTTCTCGCCTCTGTCACTTCACACGTTTTTTTTTTTCTTCTTTTGCTCATTCCCCTGTGCTTCTCTTTCTTTGTTTCCCACCTTTTCACTTTCTCACCTTTGCCTTTGTCTGCTCTACTAACCTGCCAGGGAGATTCTCCACCAAAGAAAGTGAAGCTTTCTTTTTTAAAAATTTGTATTATTATTTTATGTTCATCCTCCGTTTCTGGAGAGTTCACTTTTTGTGAAATGTAGCCTCAAAGGATCCATATCACAGGTCGTTCTGTGTCCAACGTGCACAAATCTGAATCCAGCCCCCACCCAATCCATCAGACAGCAGCAGCGGCAGCCAGCCTCACTGACTCCTGCTTCATTTCTCATAAATTAGTCCTACCTCTCACACACTTTGCTTTTGTTTCTTGCTCTTACTCATTCCATTCTCCCCATGCCCTCTCCCGCCTTCCATCTCTCTGTGGTCCTCACATTTCATTTTTCTTCCTACAAATGCCACACTGCAGTCCCTTAAGAAATGTCATTTCTGTCTTCTCCTTTTGTTCTGTAATTTCTCCATGTCCCTCCTTTTCTCTTGGGAATTCATTTATCGTTTGCTGTTCTTCTGTCCCCAGCTCCCTGATCTCTCTGTCTCGGTCTCTCTCTCTATGTATGTTTCTCTGTCTTTGTCCCTGGGACTCAACTGCTCTCTTTTTCTCCTATTTGTCTTACCATTGAAGTAATTCAATCCAGTTCTAAAATTTGATATTTGGTAAGTCTTTTGTGATTTATTTTTAACCACAAAATGTAGTGTTAGTAACAGCAATATTTAGGACAAATGAGTGGAGGAAGGACTTTGTGAACCCTACAGAGGGGGAATGAGCTAACCCTGGGTTTTCCATGTCTAGGTGTGATTGGTTCACCTGCAATGCACTTGGACCCAAAATGGGGTTAGAAATGCATTACAGGTTAGCTTGTTAGCAGTACACCGTTTCCATCAAACATAAATACACGACCGCATACCTATAAAAAAGTATTTTGTCCCTTTAGAGTTGCTCTTTTTATTTTTTTGTCATTTTAGTTATTTTAGATCATAAAACAAATTTTAATATAATACAAAAAACCTGAGTAAGTACAAAAGGAAGCTTTCAAATAAGGATTTGATTATTTTTAAGGGGGGAAATGCTTCCAAGCCATCGCACACTAAACCTAATAACGGGTTCTGCTTCCATGGCATCAACAGCTAACCAGGCCTACTCCTTCTCACAAATTAGTTTTATTTCTTTGACTTTTGAGAGGTTTTCCTCATAAACAGCCTATTTAAGTTTAATCTAAAACATCTCAATCAGCTACAAGTCTGGACTTTGACTAGTCTTCTGTGGAGCTGTTGTTTTGTGTTTTTTTTTTATGCGTTTCTTTGTTTGTTCTAATAAGACCGAATAAAGTGCTTGTAAACTAACTTAATTGTGAACATAGCCACTAGTCAGGCAGCTATGAGCACAGCGATGCCTTTTTCTGCTAGAGCTGCTGTGTGTCAACTTGCCCCTTTGTCCCTTCCTACTTAATGTTCGTTCTGAAAGATAACAAGTCAGATTGTTTACGTGTGCAGCAGGCTTGCAGTATGTTTACCTGCTTTGAGGCAAAGGAGGCCTGCAGCGCTTTAGATATTGTTCTGGTTTAATTTGTGACTTCCTGATGACTCTTCTGTGCTCTTTTGGATTAATTGTTGTAGGTAAAAGTTTCACTACTGTCCAATGTCTTTTTGCTTTCTAGATAGTAGCTCTCACTATGATTGGTTTCAAAATTGCTTTGCAACTCTTTCTAGACTAATAGATAGCAAGGACTGTTTTTCACATGTTCTTAAATATAGTTATATTGGAGGATGATGTGTTAATTTATAAAAAAGTTTTCCCTACTTTGAGTTGTCAGACAATTTCATTTTAATTGATTTCTTTATTCTGCTGGTAATCCTGGAATTTAAACAAAAAAAAAACATTAAGTTTATAAAATATTCACATATGACCAGATTGATTTATATAGCTTTTGTTCCATGAATAAATAACATATTCACTTGAAAACTGCTTTTTTTATTCACTCAATGTTTATCTGATAGAAAAAAATAGGTCTGATAATGTGAAACATTTAATTTTGAAAAAATATATATAGTACAGACCAAAGGTTTGGGCACACCTTTTAATTCAATGAGTTTCCTTTATTTTCATGACTATTGACATTGTAGATTCACACTGAAGGCATCAAAACTATGAATAACACATGTGGAAATATGCACTAAACAAAAAAGTGTAAAACAACTGAAAATACCCCTTATATTCTAGTTTCTTCAAAGTAGCAACCTTTTGCAGTGATTACTGCTTTGCACACACTCTGCATTTTCTTGATGAGCTTCAAGAGGTAGTCACCTGAAATGGTTTTCACTTCATAGGTGTGCCCTGTCAGGTTAATAAGTGGGATTTCTTGCCTTATAAATAGTCGTGAAAATAAAGAAAACCCATTGAATTAGAAAGGTGTGTCCAAACTTTTGGTCTGTACTGTAAATCTGTTTTGCACCACATATATAAATAAATAAATTGATAAGAGCAGATAATGAACAAATCTGTTCGTTTCTTGTCATCATAATAGGACTTTATGAGTAAAGCATGCTTTAGTGCTGTTTCAGGAGAAAAAGTGTCATTGTGTTGGATACAGTCCAACGAAAATTGTACCGTAACTATAAAAAAGACAAAAATTATATGTATTGTGTCCTTTTCTTTTTCAAATGTGTTTCACAATCTAATAATTCTATAAAAAATATTTAATTGCCAGCACTAAAGCATTACTGCTACCTTCTAAACACTGGGTTTGTCATGGTTATTTCAGGTTCCACAGCCACTGTCTTTATTAATACTGGACTTGTAGCTTTTTGTCCCATCCATATTTAGTCTCAAGAAAGATGTTCACATGACAACAGTGCTGTTGTTACACAGCTGACTGACAGTTTGGAGCTTCTGAAAGGGAAGGAAAAGACTTATTCTATAACTTGAGAAAGTTCCTTCCGTGTTTGAAAGTTGCTAAAAACATCTACAACTCCAGGAATCAACAGAAAAGTGCTTCTACTTTAACCGAGACACCAGATCATGATCAATGTGTGTCTTGTTGGCTCCCGTCTAGTACTTCACCACTAGATGTCACTCAATCAGAATCAATTTGTGTCTCACATTATTTATATGTAGTATTGTAGCGATCATATTGGATAACTTGATGACTTTCTTGCATTTAACGTGTATTGATGGGATATGTTGTATCAAACAATTAATCTAATCTGAAAAAAAGAATATATTCATTTATATAATTTTAATACAACCTTTATTCAGTTAAGACAGCTCTGGTCAAAATGCATGACCATAAGTATTAAAATACTTATGCATATATTTAAGTAATACCCATTTCCAGTAGTTAGCCAAAGTTGGACCATTCTGAAATGTTGAGTTTGAATTTGTTCAGTCCATGCCAATAAATGCCAGGGCTGCCAAAGTTTGGATTAGTTCAAACATGGTGATTAAAAATGTTGCTGGCGATACTGCTCTGTAGTGTAGTATAATGGAAAAATGTAACTGTGAGCCACATAGCACTGTGCTACAAGAGCTGCAACTTTTAGTTTTTTAAAAGAAAAACAGCAAGACAAAAAAGTATTTTTTCCTCTGGAGTTTTGTTTGTCAGCATCTTGATCCACTTTGGATAACTAGCAAGCAGAAAGCAGAAAAGTCATTTTAACCCACAGCAGCTGTCAGTTATCTTCCCCCTCTATTATTTATGAGGTAATCCATGGCACAGACCGACACCGAGCTCCAGGTTGGGTGGTTCAGATCAAATTGGTAAGATGTATCACAGAAATGCAATGCATCAAATGTGATTCTGGTTCTTCTGTGCAGCATAAACCATCTCACACAAGCTCCCAAGTGGTCAAAGAACCAATTTGTTAGGCCACTGACAACAGACGAACTGGCTATATGAGAACACACAGGCCTTATCTTAGATGCTAAAACGCATTTGTCAGGTTTGTGTTCGAGACCAAAGTTATTTATGCTCAGGTGAGCCTTATCTTCTTCTTCTGTTCTGAACTGTTGATCCCAGATTGAGCATCAATTTTACATGCTGTATTTTGAGCATTTCATGCCTTTCATCACTTGCATGCACTGCCAGTGTTTTTATTTTCTTTCTTTTTTCTTTGGGTTTCACCATTTCGTAGACTGTGCACTTGCTTTAAAAAAAAAAAAAACTTCTATGAAACTCCATGCCATGGCTCATCTCTTTGTTTCTTTGAGCTCATTTTCATCCAACCAGAAGTGACCCGTTCCTGGTGGATCTCAGCGTGGAGATCCCACTTGAGAACACTTCTCTGGCGTCCAGACGTGCAGGCACTTGTGTTCCATCAAAATGCTAATAATATCACCTGCAATATCCAGTGCAATATTATTGTAGTGCTAATTGATGGGGGGAAAATTGTTGATGGGTACACCTGCCCACTCCACTACTCAATTATTTTTAATTACAATGGCTGTAATAAAAGGGAACAAATTGTGTAATGATCAATGTTTCGTCAGAGAGGTGACAGTTTTGCTCTTATTGGCTTCAGCACAGCCATGTGTGGCTCATTTAGATGGCAGGGAGATACTTGTTTGAGTCTGGCGGCGCTAAGTGAATGTGGGCTCTCAGGAGAGAGTCTTCTTTTCCTTTGGTTTTATGCGCCATGATTTATTCATCACACCACATGTCTTTCGAAGTAGTCTTTGGGCAGTTCACATGTGCTGGTATGTGCACTGAGCTTGAGGAGTGGTCTGTTTCATAGCGTGAAAAGAAAAGAGGGCGATAAATTCCCCCCAAAAAATGCAAATTGAGAAGTTTAAATAAAACAGAAGACCTAACTGTTGAAGAAGATTTGTAAAGCTAAGTAGAAGAGAAATTGGGACTATTTGAAAGTGGTGCCTGCCTTCTGAGTTGTCAAAGTAACATTTTTTTTTTGCAGCAGCAGTAGCCAGAGCGAGAGGGTAATTAAAAGCTTTTGGGGAGTTTTCTCCTTGTATGTGTCAGTTTGTCTAGTTTCCTTCACCGTGATAATGCTTGCCGGCTTTTGCCCGCAGGGACTGCTCCATCTTATTAACTTGTCTTGAGCGAAGGGGCTGCCGTGCAGCCCGGAGAAAGACCTCTAACTCCCACGCAGTCTTCTGCTGCCCTAAACACTCGCTGCTCACTTCATCCTTTTGATCGTGTGAACTCGCATGTCAACCACACAAAAACGAGGAATATTTTAACAGATTAGAGACATTAAAAAAAAAAATCTAATTGCTGTGTGGTGGATTATAAGAAATGCCTATAAAGTTGTTGACAACCCTTCAACTTTTCAGCATTGTCACATTACAACCAGAAACTTGTATATATATATATATATATATATATATATATATATATATATATATATATATATATATATATATATATATATATATTTACTTAAATATGCATATTTGTTGATCTAAAGTATCTCATTGCAGCTCTGGCATTATGTTTGGAATCATTGTCAAGCTAAAGGATGAACATTTAGTTTTTGTCACCTCCATGTTCCTCCAGTTTTACCCCCTACTTAGCTGAGTATTTGTTCCCATCAACTCTCACCACCTTCTGTGTCCCTGCTGAAGAAAAGCACCCACGTAGGATGCTGCCAAGAATAGTGTGTTCAGGGTGATGTGAAGTGTCTGTTTTTGTCACACATAGCGTTTTGCATGTATACTACCTTTTTCCCCTTACGGTAAACTACAAATTCAACTTCTTATGGCGTATTGTCAACAGTAGCTTCCTTTTTGACACAGACTGGAATTGTACACAGGCCCCACCTAAATTGTGGATCGCTGCAGCTCCTTCTGAGTTCCCATGAGCCTCCTGGTCACTTCTGTGATTAATATTAATGCTCTTTTGTACGGTCAAGTTTTTGTAGTTCTGCAGTTGTGCCATACGTATTTCCATTTTCACACGATAGATATACTTTATGAGATGTTTAAAGCTTGGAATATTGTTTTATAACCTTCTTTACTCTTTGTTGTTCTGTTTGCTGCACACAGGCGGCTCGATTTACATGTTAAGTGACTTTTTGAGACAAATGTATGCAATGGATTTTATTTAGGTTTATCAAAAGAAAGGGAGCTGAATCCATCTCACACTTTTTCATGTTCATTTGTTAAAAAAAAATTTTATGTGTAATTTTCTTTCCACTTCAAAAGAACTCACTACTCTGTGTTGATTTGTCACATGTAATTCCAGTCAACTGAAATAACAGTTAATAGTCGTAAAGGGACTAAATATGACAAAGTTTAAGGGACGCAAGTACTTTTTCAAGCTAATAGATGTGGTCTGTTGCTGCATTTAAAATCTGATTGTTGATACTGTGTATTGAAACAGGGTTTGTAATTACCTAAAATCTGGTCACATAACTCAGTAAAAGCACTTTTTACTCGAAGCCTATTTTGATTCAGCACCAGAGGCGGTTAGATCTATCCATTTCTGCAGGCAGCCTACAGTCGAACATAACGCTCATGGAGTTTATCTGATATTACTCTTGCTCTCAATCACTCACGTTTTGCGGTAAGAGGATGCTTTCAAGCTGCACTTTTGCTTCCTGTAAGCCGTTGTCACCTGGTTGAAGGTAAAAAGTAGGTGATAGAGACACAGACAACATGGTACAAACACATTAAATGTGTTTAGGCGTCAGAATGAACATGCTACAGGTACAGGAGAAAGTTCCCAAGCAGCCAAGTCAGTGAGCACACCTTTTCTGTTTCCATGGAATTATAGAAGGAAATTAGCAGAGATGTTCTGCAGATTGCTGCCAGTGAATCCAAACAGCAGAAAATCTACAACATAGTGATTGAAAGTGGGAAAGAAATCAAGGTTTTGCAATGAAAGTGAGTGAGACGTTGTGGTGGAACATGCAGAAATATGTGTTTAAACAAATTTACACAGTTCCTAATAAAATAAACCAATGTTGTGAGGATGAGTGGTCCAAACTCCTACACAATGATATATGAAAGAGACACAGTCATACAGGCTACTTCAAGTTACTGCTTGAATAATTGCCTGTGCTTAATTTTACTTTCCCTATGACTTAATTGACACTGTTTTTCCCATGTCTCTACAGCAACCCATGACCAAAATCTCTAAATTAACCATCCACTTTCCGTCTGCCCACCACGCTCTCTTAATTTTACTGTGGCAGATTTAGCATTGCTTCTTTTTATGTGGATATATTTCACTGTGCCACGTCTAATAAAGCGCAAAATTATGTGGCGCTCTGGTTAAAGCAGCATTCTCATGAGCAACAGGAAGACAAATGGCAGGTGTCTGCAGCAAAGCCTGTTAAATCTTTGCTCAAGAGGACTTACTTTCATAACCAGCTACATGAAAAAGAACATTGAATTTGAACAAGCAAAATGTAGGAGGGAAGGGGGAAAAAAAATCCAAAATCAAGCTTTCTCGCAGCTGTTTACTTAATGTGGAGTCGAGTCTGCATCGACTGAGAAAATCAATCTTAAAAAGATTTACTGAATGTAGACAAATTAGCCGGCATAAATTAGGCAGTGCATACTCATTATGCCTATCTCTCAGTGGAATTCAGCACACAGTGTAGTGTCTTTATCGTTTAAATGCACTATCATAAATGTAATCATGTGTTTTATCCAGAAGCCCCTGATGCAATAAACACTGTCTCTAACTATTATGTGGTAAATGTGTACTCAACTACTAAGGAATACTGGTGTTTCGAATCTAAATGGGAACATTAACTTCTTTTTTAGTTAACTTAACCTCAGTTTGAGTCTCTTTGTTCATCTGTTATTGTCCTGCCTTTCATGCATCAATAGATGGATTATCATACATCCCTATTTGTAATTGGAGGACAGGTTAGACAAGAGGATAATTAAAATAGTGTGTGTCGCTACTCCATTTATTTTCTGTTGCCATGTTGACGCACGGCTCGCTGTGTTTCTCTGCCCTCCTTTGTCCTCCAAGTTAATATTGTTGATGTGGCACTTACTGAGGACACACAGCACAGACTTGCTGACAAACACAGACTTTCACTCCGGCATATGTGCACAGTTATGGAGGAATTTGTTTGCAAAAGTAGACACAGCACAGATGTGCACTTAATACACAGTAAATTGTTGGTATTCAGTTTTTAAATAGCTATTTCAATTCCATTCCATTCTAACTGGGGGGGCACAGAAGGCTATGCCGCTGCAATTTCCTTCTAGATTAATATATTATTTTTTTTTTTTTAGATTTAAATTACACATGATTACATTAGGCGGGAAAGAATGGTCCTCTCTCTCGCTGACATTCACGTCCTTGTCAGCTCTTTGCAACTTATCTCTACTACTCAATGAACAGACGGTCAAGTTGGCCGCCACATTGAGTTTAATTAGCTGCCCCTAAATTTGGAGTGCACTCGGCACTCTGATCATCACTGCAGTGCTGACGTTAGATTTTTCTCCTGTGTGGATGGTCATGTGAAGAGACGCTGTGAAACCCGAACACAGAATGCTGCTCTTTGCTTTCATAGTTACCGGATCGTATGAACGATATTTTTCCATCAAAAATTCAATACAATTACGTTCATCTATATTGTTATTCTTATTTTTAGTAATTGTTATCGTTAAACCTGTACTTTCTTCACGACAGAAAAAATGTGAATGATCAACAGAAATACCAAATTTTTACGTTGACCTGTTTACTTGTTTCCTTTTTTGGAAATTGGTCGAAATGTTTTGCTTCCGAGTTTTTGAGGTAATATTAGAGAACAGTGTGAATAAACATGATTGTATTATTTTCTGTCACATCTCTTGATGTCAAAGCAGCACGACTCTCAGTTTCTCCCATAAGAGATATAAATGGCTTGCTCACGGCTATGCTATTGAGTAAATTTGTATACAGTTTCTTCATTGTGTTCTGGTATAAGAAAAAACGAAGGACAATAATCATCCTCAGCCCATTCATGTTAAATTTGTAGTCATAAAGAACATGCACCAGTTTAGGAGCATGCTGTAAATACCAGGTTGTTTACATTAGCATTTGTCTGTAAAATGATCAGCACAGCTGTAACTTTTTCTATAATATAAATTTATTCTTATTTTGGTATTGATACAAAGTCTTAAATGCTATATGGTATAAAAACAGAATACACTTAATAGTAGATTTAAGTAAACGTGGCATTTGATTATAATACTAAATGGCATTGGCCTCTTATTTTGTAACACAAGTCAAACAAGCTGACTTTAGCTTATTAGCTGGTGGCTATCTGCTCTGGTAGCTAGCCTGCAGGTCGCTGCTTTACAGACACATGGAGTTTCAGCTCCAGCTACAAAACGGTATTATCTTAGTAAGAATTATTGGTGTTACTATTAATTCCCACTCCTTAACTATTTTTTACAATAGCATATATTTCTAAAATGACAAAAAATACAAATATATTGTGAGGAAAAGATTTAACATCCTTTCTTTAATCATTGTGCCTTTGAAACTCAAACTTTTTTTGAAACCTTTTTCAGATATGGAATTATAAATCAACTATTTCTTTCTCAGGAAAGCGAGCATCAACAACAAAGATAATGGTGGAGCTCAGACAGTGGGGTATATTGCAATTGCTGATAGGTTGGGTTCCCAGCTGGCGAAGGCTGACCACACTAGCATGGTAGTATAGCCTCCAGCAACAGGGAAATTGGAATGACTGTGGCAAAGTCATGGATACCACAACCAAGGTGTGAGCAGGGAGCCATGTGTTTGTTTCCACGAGTCTGCAGGCCAGTCCTCATTATAGTCACTGGTAAAATATTACAGTTCAGCTGACACAGTCTAAGTGAATTGTCCAGAGCAGTTTTGACAGCTAGTGGAAGGCATGGCTAGATTATGATGGATGATGACAACAGGGGTGGTGCAGAAGGAGCATTGATGTGTTTTTGTTGCTCATGCACAACTAATATGTACATCCAAACTGGGAATGGTGTGGTGCTTGTGCGTAAAGGCATGCACACAAATTGGAGTCTGATGGCTATGTTAAAATTTGTTCAAAAATAATGCAGCAATTTTTCATACCCGCAGATTTAATTTGCAATCTTAGACCCTAAATGCCTTTAAAGGGAATATAAAGAGAGAAAGAATTGTTTATTCTCACTATTCAATCAAAATGTTGATACTGCTCTGCTTATAATCACATTTGATAGTAGATTTCTTTTCTCTCTTGCTTTGCCATCAACGTAGCTTTATTTAATGAACATAAATTCCCTTGGCAAGAAGGAAATTAAAAGGCTTATTGATGAAAACTTGATTGCGGTCGTTTATTGCAGCGGTGACCCCCTTTTTTCCCCCTGAATAAAAAGCAACTTAACATCTTCAAACGCAACATGAAAGCTCTATTTTTTTCTTCCTCAAAGGAAAAGGAACAGCTGCACAAGACTCTGAAGCACGACATGAAGTTTTAACGTTTCAACAGCCAGACAGGCAGCATATTCTTTTTTTAATTAAATTCATACTGCACAGAAAAAAATATTGATATACCCAAATTTAATTATTTAGTTGTTTCTCTAAAGGAACATTTAATCCTACAAGCTAAATGTGTAAAGATTCAGAATAGTACTATACTTTCTAAATCTCTGAGCCAAAATAAAATCTTTGACTGGATTTGACACAATTTGACTTGGCAGGTCAGGGTACGTCATTAGGGAAGTGCCAGCTGATGACACCTCCAGAACCTGATAAATTCATGACTATTCAAGGCTTGTGGTGCACTCAACAACCACAGGCTCCTCAAGGAAATGACTTAGAAGCTGAAAATAAAGCTGATTGATGCCCACAAAGCAGTGGAAGGCTATAAAGAGTTATCAAAGTGCTTCCAGCTTGCAAATTGAAGTGTCTGAAATATCATTAAGAACTGGCAGCTAAGGGGAGCTGTGTAAGTCAAGACAACATCTGGAGGACCAAGATAACTTTCAGATAAAACTGCTCGGCGGAAAAAGCAAAGCAGAAACCTTCCTCTCGTGACTACAATAGACCCGCAGGAAGGTTTAGCTGACACAGGAGCGGTAAGTGCATAGTTCCAGTGTGTAATGTTGATGCACAAACAGGGAATGCGAGGAGGTGCCATAACAAGGTGAAGCATTCCTGCGACATCATCACAAAAGTCTGTGTCTGTAGTCTGCACAGCAACACCTGAATTACGGAGAGCAGAGACGGAGGAAGGTTGAGTTGGGTTTAAATAAATAAATAAATAAAAAAATGCACGGCTGGTTATGTGCAATCAGATGCAAAAGGCCCAGTGCCAGCTGGTAAACATGGAGGTGACAAGATTATGCATCTTATTTTAGCAAGTGGGGGACTAATTAGTCTATTTTTTTATTCTTTTGGCTTAAATCAGCGTTTTTGGCTTATTTTCAATAAGTATATAGTATGCAGAGAGCCAACAAATGGCACGAAGAAATTTGCTTTCACAGCAACCTGTCCCATTGAAGGTCTCCTAAGATGCTACAGTAAAGCAGAATTCAACAGATTTTATACATGAGTAAAATAAATCTGCTGTAACGCCTATGAGCGTGACATCAAGACAGAACACTAGCCTGGCTTTTTCTTGTGCATGTTTCTGCAGTTGTATGTAAAACAACGCTGTACTCCTAGTAGGGCTGGACAATAAATCAATAACAATACATATTGCAATAGACATATGATCAATATCAGTAGATAATGTGCCTGAAAGAATTTGGAATAATTTCACTGAACTCTGATCCAGAATCTCAGAGAATTCTGGGGCATTTAGTCAGCGGAAAGCTTTAAGTGCACAACCTCTCACGATCAGGTGAAGGTGGTGGTTTGCTTCAACTAACTCACTCACTCATTGGTTACCTAGCAACAACCTGTTAGGTTTAAGGTCCAGGCCAGCGTGTGAGACAAAACTCGCAAACATGGAAAGCGTTGATTTTCAGCAATCAAATTTTAAAAAAGCAACTCTCTCACATCTATTACACTTCATTAAAGTAATTTAATGAAAACATGTTGCTGTAACAAAATGTACCTAAAATGTGCCAACACAGACTTTTGTGTTTCTTTGCTTTTATGGTACAGGAGGTGAGAATAAGAAGGAACTTGAACACCAGATTAAAACCCGGTCTAAAGTTGCAATGTTTCATTATTTTATTGAAGTTACACTCTGAAACAGAATTGAAAACCCTCCAAAGTCAGAGGAAGATTGTAAAATTCACCAATTTGTAATAACTGTTAATGATACGGATTTTCTGACAATATTTTAAATATTTTTATCTTATGAGATAAACACTGTAAAACCATTTGACATTGCCCATTCAAATCCCCTAATTTAAGAGTGTTTACTCTTTCCACCTGTAGATATTAAACGTGTCAGTGCATGTTTTAAATTCATTAACTTTATTAATATTTTCACCTAGATTAACAAATTCCATCATCTTGAATCAGTCGTCTTTAACATAAGCACTGTAAAAGAGTATGACATGTATTGTGAGTGGTTTGGTTTGGATGTTGTCTGAAAACAACAAAAAACAAAATACTCAAATTTGCTACGCTAATTATTGTGAGATGATTGGGACAAAATACTGGGAGTGTTCAATGAGCAAGATCTGCTTAGCAGCACAAAGCTCCACCCTCTGTTCAGGGTGGACACCAAAAGCATTACTTACCTACACCGCTTATCAGATTTGGCCCTGCTCCCCAGACAAGCAAACACATAATTATCTTGGAAGTTCATAAAATTTAAAGCAACAAATTATACAAGTAATATTTGTTTGATAATGGGAAACAAGCCTGTTCAAAAATGACTCTTCATGGTAGTAAATAGCTTCAATATGCGCTTGCAAAATGAAAGGAATCTCTTTCTCTTGTTCTTCTGTGGAGCAGATGGGCAAAGTCGAACACTCCATCCGTAGGTTCACTCGTCGTTTGGCTTCTTCTGGCGTGGTGAATCCATCTCCCAGTAATCAGTCTAGCTTCTGGGCTCTTGCCCGTTCTCCTTCCCTCCTGTCCTCCCTCCAAAAAACTGACTCATTCACTCGTTCCCTCTCTCTCATCCACTCTGCTCCTCTCCGCATTTGGCCACCAGGGAGGCGTGTGGCACTAGAGCAAGCATTATTGATAGAGCATCTGTTTAGACATGGTGCAGGATCTGTGGCATGTGGGCAAGCAGCTGGGGGTTCGAGCAGGGGAGACATTATGTCATATTACATATCTTGAGATGTCTCGTTCACTTGCGTATATGCCCATTTCACAGGCAAACGCTCCCACGGACGCTTAGAAAAACAAACACATGCCGCCGTCGTTCCCCGCAGTAATTGTTGTTGCTACCATCATTCTTAGAAATGTGAGGTTGGGCTCTTTGCGAGGATCTCTTTAATAATTTAGTTTCAGTGTTTTCAAACTTGTCTGATGTCACAGCTGTGTAGCAGTGGTCGGAAAAAATTGTTTTCCGGGGCCATTTCAGACCACGAAGCCTGAGGCGAATATTCTGGCATCGTAGGTTCATTGGGGCAGCCAGAATGACAGAGAACTCCATCCAGATAATCACCACACGTCTCATATAGATGGCCAAACTTATCAAAGCTCACGCAGTTTGCTGCCAGCAGATTTTCATCCTTGGCAGTGGTTAAAACAGGGGATTTTGTGGTATTTTGAACTATTCAGACTGTTTCTTTTTATTATGTCAGATGGAGTTCCTTTATGACAATGTACTGGCAATCTTTTCATCAGCGTTTCCCCTTCTGTTTTGTTATTACTTCAAAAAAGGCATCCACCCAACATATCACAGATCACTGATGAAATGATTGAACTCTGGCAACACTGAAAGAGGAATTCAAAAAGCTTTTTTTCTTTTCAAAAAAGATGCTGTAAAGTGTAAACCCTAATAGTTGAATGAAAGAAGTAAAAAATGAACTGCTATGGATAAGAATAGAAAAATATTTGATCAGTTAAGGTCTTTCTATTTTTTTTTTCCTTTTGGGATTCTTTGTAAAACTGTCAGATTATTTAGCAAATAAAAACCAAAAAATAATTTAAAAAAAGAAAGAAAGAAAACCGGAATCAACCGGAAACTAGGAAACTCTTTGATGTTCCTGTTACCAATCAAAGTTGTACAAATCTCTATATTCATAAATTGAATTGAATCTATAAAATAGGCCATGCATCAATATGCACCATGCATCCTGCATAACTACAGGATTTAGATAACTGCTTTTTTAAAGAGAAACTAGTGTCGTTTTTATACCAAACTTTTTTCATACCACATATGTGTCAATACCTGCTTATTGACCAACAAACTGTAAGTAATTTGTCATCATTCAGTCTTAGTTTACTGTAAGGAAACCTGGTGTTATTAAATCATATTTACCATCATGAGATGGCTCACAATGTGTTTGGTTTGATTAGGCATCAGAATCTCTTTTTGGGATTAATAGAGCAATTTTGAATTTAAATTGAATTTAAATATGAAGCTAACAGGGCCCAGTTAGAGATTAGAACCACAATCACAAGAAGTGCAGCGTAAGGTCTTTGGAAGGAAATGCACACATAATAACAGAATATTTGAGATTTTAGCATTTTTTCAAAATTATCTTTTCATCAAAAATAATTAACTACCAAGAGAAATGTACTTTTATGCAACGGCTAGGTAAAAAGATGGCCCCATGTTGGGAAGAAATGGCAGATTGTGATTAGAAAAAGTGAGTGTGAATTGGCAAAGGGTCAAATTAACCAGAAGACTAATTAAGCAGGAATTGATTAATTTGAGTTTTCATGGTTTTTGCCTTTACCTTTAGCATTTTACCATTTTATCTTTTTCGTACCTCCTAAAATTTAGATTTTTTATATCATCAGAGGTGTCCATCTCTGAGACTGATAGCCTGGCTTGAATAATAAATATAATTAAACTTGACACTTTGAGAAGAGCTTTATGTGAGAGTTTACAAATGGTGTGGTTTAGACATCCATTCTTCAGACCAAATGTTTCATGAAAAGATGCTTCTTAAAGATCTATCTGTTGCTTCTATCATTCATTTAAACCCAGACAGTGTCCTACCTTTACCTGATCTTTGATTTTGTGTATTCTATCACCAAGCTGTGACCTTGAATATTCAAATAAAAATCCAATGATTGCACTAAGACAAGCTTAGAACTGCAGGATGCCTTGACTTGAAGACTCTGAGTAAACAGAAACGATAAACTGAAAACTGAATATAGAAAAAGCACAGGCTTCACAATTGTTATAACTCTCACGTCAGGGCATTGTGAAGAACAGATTGTCCCTACCTAAAGTGAAATAAACTGCAATATTGAAATGAAGTGTCTGGAAGCGAGTAATATCTTTACTTATGAGAATGCTCCCAAATTGATATTATGATGTGATTTATCAGAAACTGTCAAGTGAATAATTTACCTTGTAGATTTTCTTAACCGCACTCATTGCCCATTTGGTGCATTTTGCTCCTCAAGAGAACAACTTCATAACTTAAGTATTTAAATTGTTTAGTGCACACCTGATCTCTGCCACTCAAAGCAGAGATCAGGTGTGCACAATCATGTCATCAAATTGAAAAGGTATCATTTAAAGCAAGCAGCTTTTTGAGAAAAGGTGCAGCTGCTTGCCTTATAAAGAGAAGATGATTCTACCTCTTTCCCTGCAACCTTGTGGTTCTTTTTTAAACATGTTTTACTTGATATGCAATATGATATGTATTCATTACTTGTGTTATTTTGTGTCTATTGCACATGCCTCTTTAAATATAGTCGGGAGATACTAAATTCAAATTTAAGACGGAGCTTATTTGTTTTGTTTTCACAATGCATCTCCTGATTTGGCTTTAGACTTTATTTCCATTGCAATACATAGACTGTGCAGTTCTGGGTGACAGAACGTAGAAAAACCTTACATATTTATATAATTTACACAATATGTCATGTTTGGCTTCAAGCAGCAATGAAAAAACACATTCCAGTGTCAAAAAATGTTATTCTGTATCATAAATATTTAAATATGCGCTGGAGCAGCTGTGCAGCCGAGAGGACACAGCATTATTAAAGGACTTGAGTCTCGGTTCAAAATTTCCCTCTTCTGCTGTTTCTGAAAGAGTCCCACTGGTTCTATTAAAGGTAAATGAGTCTGAAGACATCATTTCTAGAAAGCTGTACAGTAGTACAAGCTCTTTTTTATCTGCTCTGATGTTTTCCACCTGACACGTATTAAAATACCCGCATTATTAGGATGAAAGCGAAACGCCATCCGCTCTGTGTTCCATTCGGCCCCGGTTGTGGGCCCTCATCGTGGCTAGTTATGCGTTTATAGGCTGGGACACAACCGTCTTCCAAGCCATTTGTTGCGTCTGACCTTTAAGATGATGAAGCGCAGGGAGAATGACCCCTGGCAGGATCTGTTCAAAGAGCAGCCTCATGGTAACGGGGGGTCCGGTGCCCAGCAGCCTGCTGGGGGATTGATCAGGCCCTCACTCAAAGGCCAAATGCAGAAAGCCTAGCCAGAGGAGAAGGCCATGCAGGACGTGAAGCCATCCTCTGCTTTGAAGCCCTCTCCAATATAGCTCAGCTGCTTCACTGCATGAATAAACATGTCTAACTCCTGTCTGTTAAGCTGCTCCTCTGTCCCTTTCCTTCCCGTTTTTTTTCCCGCCTTCCTCGCTCTTGGATGAGCTAACACCGATTCTGCCTCAGACGGAAAGATATGAGCGGAGGTTGCAAAATCATTTCTCTTTTTCTTGTTGCCTTTCTGCTCCTTTTTTGTCTCCTTCTTATTTTTTCCACTCACTACTTCTCTCCCAGCTTCTCGTTTGAATACTTCCTGTGCTCCAGCCCTGTTGCGCAGGATTAAATCCACTCATTTAGAGCTTGCATTGCTTCCACAGATGTGAGCTTTGAGATTGAAATGAGCTCCCCTTCTGCAAAGAGGCAAAGTTAAAAGGAAAATTGTGAGAAGGGGTGAAGAGGAATTTAACAGAAATGCAAAGTCTCTTAATTTCCAAATGGTGCCAATCTGTGGTTCACGTGAGCATGTGTGTGTTTGGACAAAAACCGAAGTCGATTGATTGCAGAAACGTGGCTGATATATTGTTGCCAGTCATTTGGATGGCGTTGCATTTGTTTATCTTGTAATATCTATGGGTACGCTCAAAGTGTGACAACAAAAAAGCAAAACAAAGAGGCCATCTGTTGTTAAGAAACTGAATAATACTGTCACCATCAGAATACAGTCTAAAAAACTAAAAATCTTACTCTAAAAAACATTTTCTTATGACTTATTTCTAAGTAAAAAGATGGAAGTACTTTTTTTGTTGTCTCGTTGGACAAAAACCTTAGGTAACAGAAGCTCAGATGAAGTCTCTACCACTTCTGAATCTTTAATCTGGCAACGTTTTAAGTACTTAGTTGAAAAGAGAACATACAAGTTATTTGTGACTACCAAGAAAATACCGCGACTGGATAACAACCCACAAGTTGGCATCTGCTTTGGATTCCACTATTTTGGTTAAACTAGAGAGCTTTTCTCAGTTTCTTTCACAAAGCCTGGACTGCTTTTGATCATCTTTATAGTATCCTTAGTTTTTCCAGAAATAATTCCGACAGCTTGCAAATATTACTGCCCCTAAAACAGATACCTTGGAATATGGATATATATATACCAGTAAATAAGAGTTGAATCCTACATTGCAGAGACTTTGTTTTAAATTGTTGTTACTGGACTGTCCATGAACCGTCCTATCTTCATAGTCTTATAAATACATAAATAGTACTTTAAAAAAGCCTTTTGGATGCTCTGATGTTTAGAGCAGGAGTGATGCTCTGAATTTTTTTACCTTTGGATTATTCCAAACAACTCTGACACGAGAAAGTTAAGAAATAAAACTGCTGACTTAATACTAAAACGTTTTATTAAAGACTGAGTTGATTTAAAAACTTATGATATCCAGGTGTAATCCCATCATACTGTACAGTATTCTTCCTGTGAAATACAGTTTTTGCCTCGTTTGTTTATCGGACGTCTGACTACTTATATTTACTGAAATCTGTCATGTTCCTTTTAAATCAAATTTTGATAAATTGTTAACATCCCCACTGTATAAGCACTACATATAATCACTTTATTTAAGTATGCCTAAATTAGATTGTCTTAGTAATAGATGGTGAGGTTACATTTAAATTGAAAAACCAGACTGTAATTTCAGGGATCAAGCTGTTTGCCTTACTGCTTTTGCTAAATGGACCTTCATTCAGAGAGACTTTTTCTGTCAGATATAAAACGTGTTAATTCCACCTAAGACCTTCAAAGTTAAACAAATATCAGTATTTAGTCACAAGCCTTATCTGAGGACTCGAACATCTGGAAGTTCTTCGAGTCTTTATATTTATTTGAACTTTCTCATAGTTCTCACTTTTATATTGTTGCTAATTTGAGATCATGACCTCTCCCTGCCATTCCTCAGGTGTCTCTTCGAAAAAACGAACAGACTAACACAAATCAGTTTGCTAAATAACTTCAACAAAGAGAGCAGCGGCGATGGCCCTCTGCGGAGCTTTCTCATCTATGTTAATCACTGCCCAAAGGCATTTGATAAAAGGGTATTCTGAAGTTATGAAGGCGCTGTGCCATGTTCAGTTTATCGTTTGATTACTGACCCAATTACAGTGCAAGTAAGCAATTAAGCAGAGCCCGGATGTAGCGGACGGATTCAGTTCGGCTGTCGAACTGTGATACTGTATTCGAAGCAAACCACGGTTCTATTCTCCCCCATCCTCAGAGTGAGAGTGTGGTATTTAGAGAGAGACGTTTGATGAAAGACTGTCTTGATTACTAGGGTCAATAGTATCAGAGTGACATCATTCTCAATTGCCGGGTGACTTCATGTTGTCACGTTTCACTGCTTGTGTGCTTTGTGCACATGTGTTGAGAGGAAAAAAGACTGCCTGTTGGAACAGAATCCTCTATTCTTTTTTTTTTTTTTTTGAAAGCATCCATAAAATAAACACAAGTGGCGGTTCCGCCTCTAAGCATTTGGCTCACTCAGTTAAAGTAAGCTCCACAAAATGGTAATGGGCTTCTGTAAAGTGGCATCCTCAGTGTTCATTTCAGATGAACTGCCTTTGTGTCTTGCCTTTAAAACCTACCTCATGCTTCAATATTAATAACAATCTGGCTGCTCCAGCCACTTACTTCAATTTTACTTTGCATCCTCCTTGCAAATAATTCAGTACATTAAAGCCTTGTTATGTTTTGCAAACAGTTACATTTATTAAGTGCTTCTGGCCTTGGTGGGTCCTGCTGCGGCAGCGCCAACTCTGGGTTCCCATCAGCCTACGCTCCGCTCTCAAAGTGCAAACTTCTTTTCCGTCTCTGCATTTACCGGCTTCTTTGTGTTCCCCGTTTTGATTCCGCCACTTTCACCGGGAATGAGAAATGCTAATTGAGTGTAATGAAACTGATATCTCCATCAATAGGTCAGAAAATACAAAAGGTGCATATCTGTTTGATTCATTTCAAGTCCCACGTTGCTTTGCAGTTCAAAAGAAATTCATCCCAGCTCCTCGGAGCCTTTTGGAACGACTCCTGCCCCCACCTCCCACTGTCTTCTCCAGGCATCGGTTGTTACTGTATGTGATGGAAATTGAGACATCTATTAAGCTCAGGCCTATTGCTTGGCACAAAGGAGTCTGACATTCTTGAATGAAGAATCCCCTTGTGGTAGAAAACCTTTGTATCTCATTACAGCCATACTTCGTTTTGTGCAGAAGAAATTCTATCAGCCTGAGCAATTATCCTCAGGTTGGTTTTGCTCAGTTTTAAAACTCTACATCTCATCTACTCTTGGCCTCTCTTTTGTACCCTGGCCAGTGTTTACCCGACTCATGTTTGTTAGTTACTTCCTCGCTAATCATATGTATTTTGTGTTAGACCAGCAGTGTGTCTTTAAGCAAGAACACTGTGAGAAAATCGAGAGGATAAAACTACCACTGAGAATCTGGCAGCCATTTCTCAGCATTTATGTGTGTTTTCCTCACTTTTCCACCCTCTGCTTGTGTGAGGGTGGATTTGTTCATCTCCTCTACTGTATGGATATTAGTAGAAGAAATTGGATTACGCCAGAGGAGAGAACATTAATTTTTGCTTCACCCCATAGCAGAGAGAGGTTGCTTTATCGATTAGGCTAAGTCCACAGGAAGGTTTTTTATTCCACAGACCAAGTAAAGTAAATATAAGTGTATATAGGCTATTTGAAAAATATCCAATTTGCTATACCAGCCTAAATTTTTAAATGTCTCAGCAGGGGTATGAGATTCCAGGGGTAAAATTACTGAGGTTGTGTTATCATACTATGGTACTGAGTGTGTTTTTACACCTGATTGTCCTGTAGACTCTGTTCTATTGGGGACCAAATCTGAAACTTTCGCTACATTTTCGGCAGGTGCGTTTCCCTTCCACAATGTATTTTGGTCAAACAAGCCAAACCTTTTGAAAAACCTGCTTACTTCCTCCCCTGTGATGGCGCTGCACCAACCACCACCGAAGGAAACAACACAAAAACCTCTGAAGAAAACACTGAGCGCAACTTTCTCCTTTGCGAAATGTAAACAAAAATAGAGTAGTGTGAGATTTGAAAGGTTGTAGGATTTTTGCAAAAGACCACAATACATTTTTCCCTCTACCCATAAACGTGCAAGTTTGTTTTGGTTATCTTTGTCCAAGCTATTATCCGTTCTGTTTTGCTCTGTTCGACCACTTCCAGTCCAGATTGTGTATGATTGTTCTCTCTCTTTGTAGAAAGAATGAATCCTCTGGTTGTTGTTGATCCTGTCTTTAGTTTGGCACCTTACACTTAAAGAAGGTCTGCTGGGGCGTTTTACTATCATACAGAGAAAAAGATGCGGCTGAGAGAGATGTAGGGAACATCTTTCCATTTTGCTAAATGGACTTTTTGGAAAGCACATTCTGGCATCTCATGACCTAATTGCAAGAGCAAAAAATAGTTACTGTTTTTGTTTGGCTCTGCATTAACAACACGTATCCTACGGTCTAAACCTTCCCGCCAGAATCCATTTCTTTTACCATTATTTGACATTTTTGGGCTACACTGAATATATGAACATGTTTTTCAGTTATAAAAAAAACATACACACAGAGAGATCTACTTTCACAGCACAATCATCATTTCAGAGTGCTGGGACATGTGTGCAAGGACAATGAGGGTGCATTCAGAGTGCATTTTGTCCATAAAGAGGCAGTGCACGGGTAAAAATGGTTTGGTGAAGTGATATGTGAATCTGAGTGTGTTGTGATTATTCATTAACCTCTCAGGCAGCAATGGAACTCATTTTGTAAATTTTAAACGGTGCCAGTCACAGTGGTGTTGCCAAATGGGCCAGGAATGTCTGACTGGGTGGAAATGTGTGGTCCAAGTGGTGCATATTGGAAGAATTTTAGGGTAATTTGTGCCACCTATTATAGCTTACTGTGTATACTCACATTTCACTCAGTATCTCAGTATGTTAGTGTAGCGCTCTGACTTTATGCACGTGTAGGCTCAGCCTATTTCTGCATGGAATTTTTGTATTGTTAATGAATTCTAGGTGATGGACAAAGACGAAGAAACACAATTTTGGAATTGAACAGAAAATGATACATGACTGGGAAAAAAAGCATTTAAAAAATAAAAAAGAATCTTAAGAGTCTAGTGTATTCTGTATGTTAAGTTTAATGGATGGAGCTAAATAGGGATAAACCTAAAATACAGAAAACTGTGCTAAAAACCACTGCATTATCAGACTGTGCTGGACAACAACCCTAAACATACAGAGCTGCAACAAAATAGATCAAAGCATTCCTATGTGTTAATATGGCCTAGTCAAAGTCTATTCCCATGTCCAATTGAGAAGACTTGATTGATCCTCACAGAAGCTCTTCAAGCAGTTTAAGTTTGAACTATTTTGCTAAGAAGAATGAGTAAAAATGTCAGCCTCCAGATGTGAAAAGCTGTTAGACATACCAAGGCTCTTCATGGTGACTCAAGAGGAGTGAGTCAAATTTCTGTTTGTACAAAACTTTGAAAGAGATGTATCCTTTTCCCTCCCACATCACAACTCTGTTCTCATTGTGTCAGTCTATCACATAAAACCCCAATAAAAGATACTGTGGTTGGAATATAACAAAAAGTTAAAAAAACAAAAAAACAAAACTGGATAGAAATTTTCATTTTTTTGTTTACACCTTTCTTCATCTTCCATATTAGAAAAAAAAATCTTACAGGTAATAAAAATCCTAGAAATCAGACAATGGACAGTCAACTGCTTTGTCACTTTTTGAAAACGTGTCCCAAGTTTGGGACCTGGCAGATACTTGTCTTTTATTTTCAGAACAACTTCAGCTGTACTTTAAAAGTCTTCCTATTCACACTTGAGTACAAAATTCCAATAGAGAGCAGGTTTTAATTTATCGGAATCACACTCTTTCTATTTGTTCCCTCGTTATATTCTGGGTTTATTTGACATTTCTTTTCTCTGCTTCTTTCAGCTCAGCTTTGACATGCCGCTCTTAGCCTGCTGTTCAGGATCTTTTGAGTAAACGGGTAGTTAGTCACCTTCTCCATAGATAATTGCTTCTATTCAGTTGTTGCTTGAGCAGCCTTGTGATCATATAGGGGGAGAGAAATTCACACTTATGGTTACATTGTTTGGCACTAATGAGGGTCTTTTTTGAGTTAGAGAGCATTTGAACTTACACTAAAGAGGTGGAGAGAACCACACTTATTTCGTGAGTTCACACTGTGGTGCTTTTGAGATGTCTATTACCGCTGACCACTTTCCGATTAGATGTCCGCTGTGAGCTAAAATTTGTGTGGACAGCTATGTCGAGGGATATATTTTCAGAAACATGATGCTTTGGATAAAGCTCGGTGATAAATACATTAATAAAGTTAATGGCAGGCCTCGTAGGTAATCCCAGTGTTGTTGTTTGTGCACTCAGGTTTGTGCGTGATTGTATGGAGCCAGGGCGTCTCTTTAAGTAGGACAGTAGAAATTGATGGCCGGCACTGAAAGCTGACCTAAATAGCATAGAAAAACTAGTTTCCTCAGCATGCATGCTGAGCCCAGTTGCTCTGCAGAATATGCAGTGGAAGCTGCCATATTGTTACTGTAGCACTTAATAAAATCACATGTTAGACAGTGCAATCCTTTCCTTTAGCAGTACTGTTGGTTTGTTGATGAAACTATAAATACTACTATTAAAGGTGTTACTTTGTCATTTGTATCCACTGTTTTTAGAAGTCGAGGGTAATGAAGACATTCTATTGATCAGAGCTGAAGTTTTCTACATAAATACTTGTACAAAGACATTGGGGCATTATAAAATCATAAAGGCCAGCCATGTGAAAGGAATCGCAGTCAAACCACTATCTAATTACATCAATTTACGGCCTTGCTGCTTGGCTAATTGTTCTCGGGCTGACACGTTATTTGATTCTGTTCTTAAAAGCTTCTTCATGATGTTTTTCAGTAATGAGATGTCCTTTTAAATGTTGTCTTACCTAATTAGTTTCAGTATTTAAAAGCAAGACAACTGTTGCTAACAATCTGAAACACACAACGTGTGATTATTGTGACCTGTTTTCTTCTTTTTTTTTTTTTGAAGCCAAGTCTTCTACCACCTGCTCATGCAGCCACCTACACATACAGCACAATAATCATCACCTTTATATTTTGCTCAAATTGAGAGTTGACATACTCCACACTGTGCTGATAAGGTCCATGGAGACATTAGCTTTGGTGAAGCCCCAAGGGGGCTGCAGCATTCACACACCTACACAACGTTTTAGGTTGAAGTTGACGTATATATATATATTTTTTAGTTTTTCCTTTCTTTTTTTTTCTAAGCAGCTTGTCATTAAAGGACTAAAGTGATCCTATTTACATTTGAAAATGAATATGTACAGCTAAATCATAAACACAGTATCCAATAAATAAAAAGTACATATGAACTGCATTTGTACTTTCTTTTTTAGTAACAATAAATTAAATTTGAATAATCTCTCCTGTTTTTGATATTAGTGTCAAATGCCCATATAGTGTGCGTGTATATATATACATATATATTTAAAAAAGCTAAAAGTAATCCCAGATCTGTGTGTGATGGTATAATTTTATTTTGAAAATATTTGCCATAGTTTGGACAGCAAGTCATTGTTTGCAGTAACTAGATGCCTAGTATCAAAGCAGTACTAAAAAGCGGAGCATACTGTATATGCAAATCTGATCACCAAGGTGTAACTTTTTGAGCCCTTGTGTTCAAAAAACGAAATTTTAATTTAGTTTTTTGACTCTGTTTATTTTAATTTGTTAAAGTTTTGTCATTTTTTGTCATTTTAGTTTTGTTTGAGTAGATATTACAATATTTCATTAAGAACAAACCAGAACATTGAAGGAGAGTTGGAAGAATTTACTTAATGATGAAATATAGGAAAATTTAAGATTTCTCACATCCTTAAAGAAAATGATTAATTTACACCTTACACCTTGATTAAAGGTGATTAAATATTCATCCAAGGATAAATTGGAATTAATGAATAACGTAAGAATTTAAATTAGCTTCTTTAAATAGTATATAGATGCAAATTAAGATTATTGTATACAAAATTGACTTTCAACATCAAAATCTTGAAAGCAGTGCTTGTAAAAGAAAACTGAGACTTAATTATTTTGGTCCATTTCCATATATTTTAACATGGGAAGATTGATATATTCCTCCGCTCAGACGAAGCTCATCCTGCCTCTCCACACAACTACAATTAGATCTGTTTAGATTTCATGTCCCTATAATATTTTCTCTCATTTACATGAGGTTTTATTTTATTTGTCAGTGTTGTACTGAAATGACTTGTTAATATTGTTAAGGCAATGTTAAGGGATTAAAAAGAACAGCTTTCTGTTACAATTGTTTTTTTAATTTAGTCGGCACCCAGCTTGATTAGCCCTGTGCTGTTGGAAAGTTGACTGTATTAAATGCAGGATTAATGCCTCAGGCCCTAGATCTCTAGTAATAGCAGACGGAAATACTGATCAAAGAAGTCTAACTGTGCCGTGGGTGTTCGGACTGCCTCTGTCTGCTTCTGTGCATTACAAGATCGAGCTTTAGAAGACAGAGCGCACACGTGGGAAGACAGAAGAGGGATTTTCTGCAGACTTTTTGTTCAGGAGACAGGTGAGGGTTAGATAATCTTTAATTAGGGTACGATCACTGATTCATTGGGGAACTAAAGGTGGAGCGGTTTTAACTCCACATAGGATGTACAGATGACCTATAGCACACAGGCAGGGGTGTACGTGTAGGGTTGTGTGTGTGTCAGCCTCACAGGTTTGGGTTATGTTTGTTGGTGTGTGTGTGTTTGTGTCTGTCTGTGCAGTTCTTGTCAGTGTGGGGGCAAGAGGGGGGGCTCCAATCCCTCCGTTTTGTTTCCCAGGAGACATGGCTGACACTTTCTCCAGGTTGCTGCACTTACTTAGGCTTTGTTGGCAGGACCAGTAGTCAGAGCTGCTCAGCAGCAGCCTGCTCTCATTACACGCAGTTCACATCAGGAAAATATACAGCACCAACTGTTGGAGCATTAGGGGTTTTTTATGCATATGGGTCCTTTATGCCAACTGAAATAAATCTCTGTAATAAATGTGTAAAAGTGGTTTTGCAGTTAAGGTGAAACACTACAGGCAAAAAGCCATTTTTTTTATCTGGATTCAAAAATGTTTCTGGGTCATGTTGGTGATCATTGTTGCGTATTTAACCAGAAAATTTCTCATTTATGCACAGGTTGCGGGAACAAAAAATGTACAGAGAAAGCAGTTGTTTAAGAGGGGAGTTTCATGTTGACATTATGCTACTTTCTGGTTTTCTGCTGAAGTTGCCCTACAAATCAAAATCAGTCTTAGAAAGTTTGATGTTTAAAATACAATATGTCTGCCTGTGTGCTGATAATTGTGATAATAAACAGTTAATTTGTACTCAAATCAGGAACAACTAGTACTAGATTATTTAGAACATATAACATGTCGTATTTAAATGGATTTTATACAGATGAATACATGAGTATTGTCTTGTGTTGCTAGTTACAGTTTGCGTGGTTACTTAGAAAAACTCAACAAATCCTTCTAGTTTTACAGCTTGCATCTGGAACATGAAAAGGCAAGAAAAGGAATATTATGTTACAGTTTTTATGGGTAGACTGTAGCTGTACTGTACTTTGCTGTCAGTACATTTTAAAACAAGGCAAAATCTCCAACCTCCCCTTATTGGTGCTACCATTTGTACACGTACGGATAAATCTTTTCTTAATTCAAAAAGATTTTCCTTCATTTCCCATTCTTTGCTTCCTAAGTGATGCACCTTACTTTTTTTGTTTGACTGAGAAGATTTTCCAACAGTTGCACATATTCATTCCCTCAACGCGTTTCTCAAACTTCAACATGTAACACTAGATAAATACACTATAATTCCATAACGATTACGAATTGGTGTACAAATAACATTTGTTAATATGTAAATAACCAATGTAGAGTTAACATTTAAATACCAGGACAGTTCAAATGCATTATCAGTTTAAATAACATAAATTTGCAATTAATCCCCAAACGTTCAAGCAGTGCCGATTGTCCGGAAGAAAACACGACATGCACACTCCAACTTGGACTTTCTTTGTGTTCTTTTTGATTTGTTGGAGCCAAACACCGACCCAGAAAGGTTTTCTAATGAACACCAGGTGTACACCTTGTATATCAGTGATGATACATATGTGCTTGGCAATTCATTGTCATCTAGTTACAGCTTTATATTTAGCTGCAGTCATCAGGGAGTTGGGGATGCCTCTGTAGCAGCTGTAAATGTGTCCTCCTTGTTTTTGCCTCCATGCATCTTCATGCCCTCACAAATCTTCCCAACAATACGCCACAACAGGTATGAGTTCCCCTCCGTGCCAGGACTCTAACTTTTCCTGAACAAAATGGTGAATAAATAGACATTTAAATGAACTGAGGCTTTGAGGCCATGTCTAATGTGTGAGCAGATTGTCATTCAAGACATCAAATGGAAAATGAAAGACATCTTAAGTTTTGAAAGAATGAATTTTAAAGCGCCAGCGTCTCATTCCACGCCAAAAGCAACTTCTCTGCATCGATTTACAAGTCTTCCAATGAAAGGCGTGTGCCAGAATGAGTTGTCTGTCAGTCTTGGAGACGCCTGAGCAACCGAAGGTGGGTGGAAAGCATCAGAACAACAAAGACAAGAGAAACCTGAGTGCGAAATAAAGAGCGGCCATGATGAAGCTGGTAAAGGACCGTGAAAGTGGGCTCCCTGCCGATCCCGCCGAGTGATGAGACGAGGGCCAAGGCCAGTTCTTGCTAATAAGTGTGAGCGAGTACAGCCAAGAGGCCTCAGCCAGTAGCCTTATAACACCTATTATCATCCTTCCTACAAGACATCCACGTGTTTCCATTTACAGGCTATTGCTTAAGCTGTGAAAGGCTCTTCTTTGTGAGCATGTTGACACCTTTCGACTTGTGTCAGTAAGAGTTGACAGGCTTTAATAGTTTCTGTGGAGGTCAGCCTGCTGCTTGGGGTGGATAGGTGGAGGAGAAGGACCAGGATACCCGAGGACAAGCCTCACTGAGCCGACAGGAGGAAGAGGAGTAGGAGGAGGAAGATTTCGATGCTGGGGCAATTTTGTGGCCAGTAATTCCCTCCAAGGTTTGTAATACAGAGTAGCAACACAGCAAAAGCAGAGACTGAGGCTCAGACAGCCCACAGGGGACATAATGTGTCCTGAGCCAGCAAGGGAGGAAAATATTGATGTTGACCTTTTTTTTTCTTTTTTTTTTTTTTTTTGCAGTTATTATTGTGCGTGTGCCAAAAAAAAACATTGTAAAAGTAGCTGACAGATTCTTTCTAAGAGTAGTTGACACCATAGAATTTTTTTTGTGTGTTTTTTTGTTCATTTAAAGCGATGCGGTCATGGGTGGACGAGCCCTGCTGGTGGTATCTGTGGTGGCGTGGCTTGGCCGTGACCTCGCTGGGTACAGTGCTGCAGTGGAAAATGTCCTGTCACTTGATGGAGGAGCTGCCTGTAGCGCTAGGAAGGAGTGTGGCGACAGAGGCCATGTGTGTTAACCTCTTTCCTTGTCACTTTTTCTGTCTTTCTTCCCCCTCTGTACACTCCCCCTTCCCCTTATCTCCACCTTTTTTTTCTTTTTTTTATTCTACTTTTTCTCTCTCAATCCACGTTCCCCCAGACTCAACTCTCTCTCCCCACACTCCTCCATGACAAATTACTGCTGGCGGTTGATTTGTTGGTTGTCAAAAGTGCTCCCTGCGCTGGAGGTGTGGAGTGAACTGCAGAAAAAAAAAACGGTTCTCCAACCCCCCTGCCCACCCTCGTCTGGCTGTCCAGATCACCTGCTCTTCCACCCGACCAGCCCTTCACATGTGCCCCCTCTCTGGAAATCGACATCCTGTCTCATAAGATCTCATTACATTAGATTTTCATGTTAAATCAGCTCCCATATTAAATTTTCCGTTGAGACTATTTCGATATGTCAGGAAAGGAGCTTGAGGAGGATCGTTTTCTTATTTATGGGAGAGGAAATGAAGCAAGAGCAAAATGGGGGGGGAAAAAGTGTGAGTGAGCGATAAAGACCGAATGACAGAACTAAAAATGTCAGGATTTGTGATAGGCTGCCTGCTGTGGTAAGAAGCACAAACAGCTCCTTAGAAGGAAATCTGTGTTTGTTTGGATGATCTGATGAATTAATAGAATAAGCCGCTTACTCTAATGTACTGTAATATTCTTAATTTTGCTGTTTCTGCGAAGATGTGACTGAGAAAACATGCAAAGCTGCTAAACAAAAGGATTTAACATCAATGTCATTGAGCAACCAGTGTGTTTTTTAAACTCATCATATCTGTATTGGTCTATAGTATTAAATACTGTACAAATACAGGAATTTAATCATGTTTGATTCAAAAATCCTGTAAATCCAATGTTGCCATAAAGCAGCCGTTCTCATTGATTTTCAGCTTTGCCAGCAATGACCTAATACAGCCACAGATATTGGAGGGATAAACCACCTTAGTACAGTGAGCACCAACAAATCTCTCATCTCTCACGCAGTTTGTGTGCGTTGTACTATGTCAATATGTACAGTATGCCTTTGCTGGAAGGTAAAGTAAAAGTTTACCGTGAATAATTGTAAGGAAAACTATACATAAAGAGTGGGAATCATTTTTTTTACCACATTTTGGTGCAATTACATCTCTTTTGGAAGATGTCTCTACACGTTTTGAACATTTCAAGATTAAAATTATGGTCCAATATTTTTATTGTTATTTTGCAAACCAGCTCAAGCTTTTTCTAATTGGATTAAAAGTAGATGTGGACATCATCTGGACTTTGACTAGGCCATTCTTGCATATAAAAGTACTTTTTTCTAACCTGTTCCCAGCCTGGAGTCTTTTGCAGCATCTGACCAGCTTCTGGGATGGTGTGTTCAGGATTCAGTGGTATCTTTACATGTGGGCCCAAAATGTTTGGCTATGGTTTGCCATCTCCCCCACATGGCTTGTTGTAAGCTTAAAAATGGATGTTTGTTGACTAACTTTTAACATTGACATTCATTAAAAGTTGCGATTTTATAAAATAACTGATTATGTTGGATTTTATGTGTATCTGTGTAGCAGGGCTACCACACTTTTGAGGTTTACTCTTTTTTTTTTTTTTTTCAAAATTATGGGCTACTTAGCGTTAGTCTCGACAATTCTATGACAGAACCCCTATAAAACACACTTAAGTTTGAGGGTATAACATGACATAACGTGCAAAATATTTTTGTACCAGATAAGAACTTGGTGATGGTGTTTTGACAGTAGTTTTTGCGCGAGCAGAGGTGATTTGTTTTCACGACCAGCTTTGGTCGCCCCAGTCCGACTCGCTGTTTCTGCTCACTAACAGTTTCACTTCTGCAAAAATAATCGAATATGTTTTCTTTTCAACCCTGGCCATACAGAAGCAGGATTGCTTTGTGCATTGCCATCAAAACACAGAGGAGAGCGACGCAATCCACTCATGTTCAAAAGTGTAAAAACTATCTTGTCGCTCTGTCTTTGTGTTAAAAGAGGGGTTAAGCTCTTATCCTATAAATATGGCTTGAAAATCCCTCTGTCAACGACGCATTCATTCTAAGGCCCGTATTAACATAAAAATGGGGGGCTTGTTATACAGTGAGATTTCAATAAAAAGAACACAAAATGCATTTAATGAAATTCAGATGCAGGGCCCTGGCTCCCTGGATCTCATTAAATGAGCTTTGTGCTGTTTTTCCAATCTTCTCTTTGTAGAGGGGGTCCTTGAGTGCCCTTAATAATGTGGCAGATTTCATCATATTCCTGATTTAAAGAGGACAATGTCTGCCTTGTTCACTTGTTCTTTTCTTCTTTTTTTTTTTGCACATGGAAACCAATCTCCACAGATGTACTCGAATAGTTTCTGAATCTGGATGGAGATGATACTCCCAACTTATGGTGTGCTTTCTCTTTTACTTGTTGAAGTTTTGTTGGGGCTCTCCACTAACTCCTTTTTTTCCCCGCTGTCCCTCCCTCCCCTCTTTTTCTCTCTCTGCATAGGATTTGGTTTCATAACTTTTGAGAGTGAAGACATCGTAGAGAAAGTCTGTGAAATTCATTTTCATGAAATCAATAACAAAATGGTAAGTTCACACATTTTATCTCCCCCCCTCCACCCCCCACCCCTCACAATTCCAGGTGGGAGTTGAAGGATTAATATTTGATTTGTTCTTTGCCCTACTATTAATAGCAGACCATGTGTGTTTGTGTATGTGTGTTATATGCACAAGCTAATACTCCCACATAGCCACACTTTGTGGGTCTCTGGGTCTCAGGGATGGGAAAGCAGTGGTGTGTACTGCCCACAAACCGTGAAATTGTGCGGCTGAGTTCTGCCTGTCAGGCTGAGGGGACGGGAGAGTGGAGCCTGTCCCTCTCCTCTCGTTTCTACACTCCCCTCTTTCTCTCCCCCCATTACCACATGCGCTCACACAAACACACATGCACAGGTGGGGATGTCCAAGGGTGCAGGAAGAAAGCTACTGGCAGAGGCAGAGTTCATTAGTCAGGGATTAACACCTTCTACTGAGTGCCAGCGATGCTGGTTTTATTTACACCAATCGTACGGTCCTTTCAGAGTTTCTGCTGCAACTTTCAAAGCCATCAAGTCAGTCACGTATGATAAATTGACAAGGTCCGCCCTCAGTGTAGAGAGTGTGACATTAGGGCCTCCTTCGCCCACGTCCATCCTGTGAGCCTCTTGAGAAATCCTGCATCATTTGAACAGCTTCGTGGGCCGTGATTGACGGGAGGGAGTACTTGTCTCACCACCGTTCTTTCCGAGTGTGCACTCACTCCCCCCTCCCCTCTCCCAGGCCTCCTCCTGAAACCAGCAGACTGACTGACTGCCTGACTGACAGAACCGGAGTAGTATAACCTCCCTCACCTGGGAACAGGCCAAGTCTCATATGACCCCAGTATGCATCCCAACATATGGTGTCGCATACCCTGCTAAAACTGAAACTTAAATCTATGGCAGAAATAACAATACTCTGTAGTATACTCTGTCAGATCCTCTGGCATGCTGATGTACATCTGTGGAAACCAAAGAAAAAAAGAACAGTTTTTTAAAAACTGTCACATGTGAATATGCTGAATGTCAACAAGTCCCAGTTTGGATTTTACAAGCAGGTGACACATTATTTCCAAATAAAGTCTCACTTCTGCCACCTTTAACCAGGAGGAAAAATACTCTCACAAAAGCATTTGTTAAGCACTGTACAGTAATTTGCTGATGACTAGAGTGGAAACAGAAGTGCTAATTAACAGACTGAATGTGCCGAATAAATAGTTGAATAATAGCACAATTATTATCAATTTATAAAAGGGTTTATTTTATTCTGTAAAACTATGTTTCAAATTAAATGTTGGAAGGATGCACTGATTTTTCAGAACACACAGATATGGTTAGTTAGCCATAAGTACAACAAGGGCATTGTGTTAACAGTGGCTCTTAATGGGAACATGCCCCTATTAAAATTTAAAGTTTGTGTGATTAAAAAATAAACTGAAATAAGAAATAATTTTCAAACTTTCTCAGTCGTTAATGTGTCATATATCTAGTGCAACTGATCTGTACAACTAAGAAATCTGTTTAAAAGCTTCAACAACATGTTTGACATCCTAATATTTTGTCAAAAATATTTTGAATCAACTACAACATTTAGTGTACTTTAATAGGAGATGTGCATGCATTATAAGTTCACGAGTTAAGGCCATTCCAACATCTTTCTTTTGATGATTTTTCACTCACTGTGATCCTGAAAAATGAATTTCCTCTTCAGCTTTCTGGCAACACCTGAAGGCTACCAACATCTCTCCGTTGCACTTCTCTGCCTTCAGTATTTAGGAAGGTTTTAGGAGATTCTAGCCATCCGTCAGTGTTTTTTCTGGAACAAGAGCTTTTATTTTTAAAAACCATGATTTCATACTGTAGTGTCTCCTCTTGATAACATCTCTCATTGAGAATACCTGAGGGTCACTGCCACACCTGTAAAACACCTGTGAATTGAAATCTCGAAAGAGCCTCATTGAACAGTTTCCAACTTGTGTTTTCATTGTTTTGGAAGAACATCTAATTTTTCCCATTATATATATATACATATACATATATATATATATATATATATATATATATAATATTACTGTGGAGTATTTTTGTACTTTTCTCTTGACTGGTACCTTGCTAGAATGAGATCCTTTTGAATCTTTGTGCAGCATTGTTGTAAACAGTAAGTATGGAAGTGAGCAAGTCTTAGGAAGATCCAACTATATAACTGAACTCTATTTCAATCAAAAAACAAATGAATAAGAGAAAGGCCTATATTTTGAAAGAATTAATTTTAATGTGCCAATGTCAAATGCCAAACCAACTACACTGCATTGAGATATTCTGTGTAATTGATGATACATCAGAAGGGGAGTTAACAAATTAATTAAGAGTGTGCACTCTTACGAGACCAGGTTATTTTGTCTGTTTTAGATTTTCCCTCAAATATTTTTTTCATTTGTAGTTAAATTGTAAAGGATAAATACCATATCAACGGTGGGAAAATAAAAAATAAAATTCACAGTCTTAGTGTCTAAGCTTAAAGTGAATACTTGTAATGGCCACTGTAACTTGAAGTTTGAACAAGGTTTACTGTGCATATTTTTATATTTCTTACAATTTACCAATTCAAATTTGCAGAAAATTACTGATTTATTTACTTATTTTTTACTTGGTTAAGTGCTTGAATTTTGTTTTTGGTTGCTTTTTATCATTTTATTTCTTTAAACTTTCCATAATATTCTAATTCAGTGTCTCTTTTCTATAATTGCTGAACAGAAATAATCCTTCAAACAGCTTTAATGGCTCTGTTACAAAGCTGGGGAAATAAAGATGCAAGCTTTATATGCCGATGATAATAAGATGAACATGTTTTTTTATTCAGACTGAAATTACGGTCAGTTTTCTCCAAATCCAAATGCCTGTGTTATCACAAATATTTAAATGTACAAAATCTCTGAATACACCTCGGCTATGTTTCAGAGAGATACTTGGTCAGCTGTGGCATGTTTTCATGCAGTCCACTGTTGCTTGTCCAGCTGATCAAAACATCTGCTCGAGTGAATTTAAACTCACACAAGGCAATAATGTCAAGCCAATTTCATAGCTCCTACAATCTCTCGCATGTCACAAGTAAATTCACTGGTTTTTCTGATTCAGGATGTAACATAATTTTAATTTTCAAATTGTGGTTAGAAATAAATTTCCATTCATCAAGTGTGTTGATTTTATAATCACCATTAGGGTATTGCTTTTGTTTATTTAAGCTGGTTCATTTTTCAGGGTGAAATGATAATACCTCAAGAAAGAATTAAGTGTACACGTTTTTTATTCTAATTCACACAGGATTAGAAAACCCCACAAAAACATGCTTAAATATTTATATATACCACCATTATTATTTAAAATTTGTCTGTCATGTTAAGTTGGATCACAACTACATACTTCCTGTCGCTATCAACAAGGATTTGGTAAAGTTCTAGCTGGAAATTGGACAACTCTTCTTGGCAGAATTAGCACAGTTCCTTTAAATTGGTATCATTTTTTTGGAGATCATTTCAGAGGCTTAATGTAAGACACTTTTATCCATTCTTAAACCAGATTGCTTTGTATTTTGAGATGATTGGAACACTAGATAATGTTCAAGCTTTATCCAACTACAATTAAACCCAAAATTGACAATTTGTTCTGACAAACATGAAACATGTTTGTTCTGACTCTGCGATGGACTGGTGACCTGTCCAAGGTGTACCCCCCACTTTTTTATGATGGCATTTGTAATAGTAGTTGCATTTTAGAAAAATACAACCAATTAGATATTGCTATACATATTTGTTTTTATTGTTTTTATTATTAAGGTCCACATACTTCATAGTTTTTCATGAGAGTAACTTAAAAAATGGAAAAGAAAAGCCTTTTTCCCCATCAGAGATAAACACAAAGGTAAAGTCCCAGTAGCTTATTTAAATTTAGATCTTTGTCAGGACTCACTGATGTAGAGCTTGCCAAAACATATATTATTTCATTGAGATCAGTTGTAAGTAGCCTTTTGTGTCCTGTTAATATATAGCAACTGAAATTATGTGACATGGGAGGCTGGAAGGGAAGTTGTGAAATTTATTGTTGTTTTCACCTCCTCTCATTTTCTTGCCAACAACATTGTGGCTCATTTTACACATCTGACCCAGGGTTGTTCCACAGAGTGTGAAACCGTAAACAACTGTAAGCGTTTAGTCAACATTTTCTAATGAGGGCTTTATGAGGTGTAAAATAAACTACTATGGATGGGAGAGAGTCACTTACAGCTTTGACTGCCAGTAAATATAGATGCATGAGCTTAACCAATCCTGAATTATTTTTAAGAACTGTAATGTAGGAATGCTTTTTTCAAATAATTGTTTTGATACTTTTTCATTACAATGAAACATACAACACACACAAAACTTGGGGCACTGATTCATAGTTAAATAGGAAGAAAGAAAAAACATTACAAGATGTTACACCTAGTAATGCTTCCTTGCTCTTGTATGTCAGCCATTTAGACCAGCATTTGTTGTTAGAATGTCCTTTTATATGTAAAAGATTTGTCCATAGAGTGAATCTCCACCACGACTTCCCGCCAATGTTCTAGCTGGGGAGGGAGTTTCTTTAGCCAAGACCGTGTAATAGCTTTTTTGCTTGCAATTGATAGAACTTTAAAAAGATACTCATCTTCTTTTTGAAGCACTTCTCCAGATATCAGCACCAGCAGAAAAATTCTGGGGATCTTTGGGGATGACATACCCCAAAATTATCCCGGTGGTCTGACAGATTCCATCCCAGTAAGGTGCCAACTTTGGGCAGGACCAAAAAACATGAGAGTGATTGACGTTCTGATGGCCACATTGACTCCAACGTTGCTGTTCTTCTCCTCTGTGTCTGCTAGTAATTTGGGATGTAATAAAGTATCTAATTAAACACTTCCATCCGAATTCCTTCCATCTTTTAGAACTGGTAGATGTCTGTTGTGTCACACACATTGAAAGCCAATCACCCTCTGTAATTTTTACTCCCAATTCCCTTTCCCATTTAGACTTAATATTCAAGGTGTTATTTCCATTATGTTTCTGCAACCCTTTATATAGTTTAGAGACAGTTTTACATGGGAGTTGAGTATAAGCATTTGCAAAAAATTTTACAATAGTATTATCTTCTGGAGGAGCACCTTTTTTTATTTTAGTATTGTAAAAATGTCTTACCTGAAAATATTTAAATAATGTAGGAATGCTTTTAGCCTTTCTGCAGTGAGTAGTCTTTATCGCCGTAGAAAATACAGTTGTCCTTTTTCTAGCTAATTCCATCACTGTCTCCTCTGACTTAATGTTAAACACTTCCAAAATACTAAAAATGAAACACTTTGAGTATTCTTCACTCATTAATAACATCCATACTGAAGAGATTAGACATGGTACTTTCACAGATTGGGTCGAGTTTCACCAATCACCAATGTCTCTGCTTGTATCTGCTGCTTCACATCTTCCACCAGGCTCCAGAAATGCTATTTATAGCTATTATGTTCTTTATAAATAACAGCACACAAAGAAATATTTTAAACCATCAGGATAAAGTCCAGGGAGACTTAGCAGAAAATGTGGGAATATATTGAGCTGGTGTTGTGTGAAGGGATATTACCAGGGTCAGTTTTCTGAAGCTTTTGTCGCCTTTGTAGGGTCCCCCTCCTGATAACACCTACAGCACATTAAAGGTGTTTGGATACAGAGAATAAATGTGACGCTCAGATCTTCTACAAGGTGTTGACATTTTCTAGCATCTGCAGAGGGAAAAGAATTTGTGTGTTTAAAGCCTTTTTGTCCCCCCCTCTCGTCATAGAGCAGTGGTTATTCACTGACTGAAGCACACAAAGTAAAAAATGTCCCCTGTCTTCATCCTTATGAAGTACTATACAGAAATAGACCTCATCCATCCTGCCCATGAGTGTTATCTGAGATGGTCTCGTGAATAATTGATGTCGACAGAAATTCCACCCCGCTTGGGAAGGTTGTGGATGTACAGGACAGCCCACCTTCTCGTTGTCCTTCCTCTCAAGAGCTCCGTTGGTGGAGTGGGTCAGGGCCCACTCAGATGTGAGTGACTGAACCTGTAAGTGACTTGGTCAGCCCTCTGTGTTCATGTGCCACCCAGGCTTCGTTCTCAGGGGCATGTCTTCTCTGTCACTGTGAATTCTGTCTCATATATAATTAAAAACAGGGTGCAGCTTTGCAAGAATCTCATAACTCACCCCCATCAGCCGCTTTGGCTTCTCTGCCCCCCCTCTTTAGCATATGTAGGATGTGATAAAACTATTGATTATCTCCTCTGGGGCTCTGTCATTGTTAAAACATCCTCCAGCTACTGCAGCCACCATCCTTGTGTTAAAACTAGTAAATATTTTGGAGTAAAAATCAATAGATAGAGGACGGGATGACGGTTTTCAAATATTTTCAAAGCTTTTCAAAGCTTTTTCATCACACCTCCACATATGTGAATGTCTATATAATACCACAGGGAAGAAGTCTCTTTGACAGCTGAGGGAAAGTTGTAAATTCTGTTTTCTTGAGGAAACAAGTTCCTTAATCACTTTACAGCCGGTTGTCGTGGAAGTACAGCTAGTTCTTAATAATACTGCATAATTATAATCAAGTTTTGGCTCTGATGAGCGAGTGGTGGGTCATTAAAATGGACTCAGTGGTTTTTAGTCTAACCATTCAAGATCATTTTTATTTTGTTATTTTAAACTTTCAAAGACAGCAAATCACCACCAAAAACATTTCTAGGTAGGTTTTTCAGTATTTTAAAATGTCTTTGTGACATAATGCACAATTACAGTGCTAATGACATCAAATAGGCTCTAATGGTCAATCTCATCTAATTTAGCACTAAGGAAATCAGGCATTTATTCAAAACTCTTCATTGTTTGGACATAAAATGTTCTGAAATTCTTAGTAGAGGCTCTAAAGAAAGCTTGGAACATTAACAAACAATCATTAAAACATAGCGGTTTAGTCGAGAGGTTTTCATAAACATAAACAGCCATTAATTTGGGTCTTTTTGTGACTTATCTGAATCATTTTGCATATGCATGCTACGTTTATTGTTTCTGTAGGTTGGTAACCTCATATTACCTTTGAGTTTTGTTGTCAGTGAAGCCTAACAATATAATCTGGATGAAATTAGCATGTTTACACATTACATTATTATGTCATAACTTGATAGTGTTCAATAATGTATATTCCGTGACAGAAATACATTTTAGCACTTAACAGAAATAATAGAACTCATCAAAATATTTTGAAATATAGTCCATCAAGTTTCAATAAGGACGTTTTGCCATGTCTTCAAAACGTTGAGGTTAGCTCGTTTATCCATTCCAAAACCAGTTTTGGTGTGTTTGAGATCATGGACCAGTTGGAACAACTGACTAGTTTGACGTTGATTAATGAAGAGTAAGAAAGTTCTCACTCTTCATTAATCCAGTGTTGAGATCAAAGCAGACCACCACCATGATGCTGCTACCACCATGAGGTGGTACAGCGTGCCTCTCCTTGACCAGATATTGTTTTCTCATTATTAGGGAAGAAAATCCATATTTTTGTCTTCTGACCACAAAAACTGTAGATTTCAGTTAAATTTGATTGTTCCAGCTTTGGAGCAGGTGGCTCTTTCTTGGAAGGCTCCCTCTCAGGCAATGTCGATGTCTACTTGCTTTACAGTCAACTGTGATACTCATGGGTCAACATCTTCCAGTTTATGATAAGCCTAAGCCTAAGCCATTGTGCTTTTACATTGTTATTAAACACAATGTTCTTACACATTTTAAGTATATTTTAATATTTTTGCAGTAATACAACAAACTGTACATGTTTATTTTTCTTTCTTAGTTATAAGTTAGACATGCCAAACAATTCTCTTGTTTTTGTTTTATTTTTTATAATTCCCACCCATATGGAGCATATCTGTTTTCCCAAAATCTATTGTGCAGATTGACGCAACCCAAACAGCTTTAATCATATAAAGAATTCGCTCAAGTGGCTAGAAACACAAGCAGTCGTGCAACAGATGGTTTGGCCCTCACACAGGCTTTCTATTGGTATCATGGAGCCAGTCTGGGATTACATGGAGAGACTGGAGCAGCTGGGACTTCCTAAATCCACACAAGAACTATGACAAGTTCTTAAAGATGTTTGCAACAGCATACCTGCCAAGTAGTCAGAGAGTCTCTGGATAAGTGCTTCTAGGAGTATGGATGCTGTTTCATAATGGTGGACACATCAGATGTCTGTATTTTGTAATATAAATAACCAAAGAGGTTGTGTCAAAAGTTGTTTACCAGTGATGTCATCTTTAAATTAAATTCTTCCTGGAAATGATAGGCTGAGCTACAAAAGTAGTAATCTCAAAAAAGTCATGTCACAGCTCAAAGATGAATAGCCAACAGGGATTTTTTTTAGACAGTTTTTGAAACTCAAAAGCACTGAAATCTTACTAACTGTTGTTAAAATTTGTCAGAATTTACAGAGTACTTTTCATACACAATAAGGCAATACAAAACGTAACTACACACAAAAATAAAAAAAGAAATACAATAATGAGTAAATAAATTTAAAAATGGGGTGGCAAAACTAGAAATGTACATAAATGCGTTGAAATGAAGAATTGAGGAAAATTAATTGCTTCAGTGACGATACAAAACCAATATACTCCAAGTAAACATAAAAATTCCAGGAAGAATTTCTTCCAAATTCCTAATAAAATTAAGATATTTAGTCATAAAAAGGTATACAAAGAGAGACTATTATCTACATTTACATAAAAATAAACTGAGATAAAAGTTAATTAATCAGAGTAATACAATTAGAGGATGGATTTACTCACAAATACCACAAAGAAAATAATCTTTAAGCAGGAGCGCCAATAGGGGGCAAAAGGTATGACAATTCTAAGGGCCCCTGACCAACAGGAGGCCCGCCCCTATTTATTTACTTATTTATTTATAAAAAAAAATTTTAAAAATTGGGGCCCTGTCAATTACAAAATTAGTCATATTGTGTTTTCGAAAATTGTTTTTAGCAGTAAAAATTTAATGTTCCCCCTCCCAGACCAAAAAACACACATCCATATTTGCCCTGAGCCCCCCTGGATCTGCATGAAATGGTTCGTTCCTGCTTGGAGCTTGACGGTGACGGTGTTCAGCAGCAGACAGTGGAAAACACGAACGACTGTAGCAGTTACTATGCTGCTAAGAAAAATAATAAAGTCAGGTTTTCAAAAAGAAAAAAAAATAGAGAGGGAGAGACAAAAAGGCAAGAGTGTCTATTTATAACCCAGTTTTTCTCCGAGACAGGTGGGTAGACTGCGTGAGATTATCACGCAAATTATCACGTAAAATTTATGAGCAGTAAATATTATGCTAGGTATTAGAATTTCACCAAAGAAAGCAAGGCAGTGGCAAGCCTTTAAAATTGTGACGCTTTTGATAGGTCAGATAGACTCAAAAAAATGTACACCAGGTATACAGTTTAGTTCTTTAAAACTGTTGTTAGTTCATTCGTACAGGAGTGACAGTAGTTCAAAAAGCCCTATGGCTTTGCTATATTTGCTTGAGAAAAACTGAACACCTGTGCAGGACCAGTAAGGGTTTTTCTTCTGATTTCTACTCCTTATTTCAGTGTCTTTATTTAAAAAAGAAAGAAAAAAAGTCCACCTACACTGCATCACCACCTGTGCTGGCAGCTTTTATGATCGGCATTTCTTTTTATCGCCTGGAGGAAGGTGTTTCTCCAGTTGGGCTGTCACAATATCACCTTTTCCACTATATGATTATTGTGCCCAATAGAAAATCAGAATTAGACTAATTGGTGATCATGAATTTCAAAAGAATAATAATGCCGTTTGCTAAATCACTCTGTACGTTTGTATATTGAACTCAAAAGCCTGTAGTCAAGAATAGGGGGGCACTCAATTCTAAATGCACTAAGCGCTGCAAAACATGACACACAAAACCTTAGAGATTATAATCACCATCATAATTATTAAAGACCAATTAACTAGCCTGTCTGATCAGGTAAAATCAACTATGATACAACATTTTTGCATTTGCAGTAGCGTTTATAGTTACATCATTCAAATAGTTTTAACATATAAATTGGCTTGTGCTTCCTTTTACAGAAAGAAAAAGAAGCAGCTTCCTAAAATCTGAAAGTTATGTCGCTGAGTTTTTGTTGGGAGAGGTTACTCTGTTTTTCTTAAGCCTTTCTATTGTGGCTTCCTCTTTATTTCATTAAAAGTGACATGTTCAATGATACTGTGTGTTAAGATTAGATTTAAATTGTTTTAGAACCGAGACAATACCAGATTCTTTATACATCAAAACCCTAAAGTTGAGTGTGCTTTCCTTGCATTCTCAATGAAAAAAGAAAACACACCACAAATGACTGAAGTAATAGTGTGACTTTTTATTGACTTGTACTGACTAAATGTTGGCACTTACATCAGTACAACAAACCACAGTGATGCTAACAGAGCAACAAAACAAGGCTGTTGAAATAAATGAAGCTCAACGCACTGACAGGTTTATAGTTCTTGGTTTTAGAGGTTGTTCTGTTTGGATTGCTTTTTCCTCTAACCCTGAATGTGACAACTTTCATCACTTAACTGGAGATGTTGGAGACATTTTCAGCATCAGCTAACTTACGCTTGACTCTAAGTTAGCTGAGTTAGCTGGCTAACTAAGCCAGCTAAGTTAAATGTTGTTAGAAACATATATTTGCTTATCTAATAACATCCATTAATAACAAAGTACTTAATTAATATGAGCAGTATTTGTGAATTGCTAGGACTGCAAACGTCGTAGCTGAACAAAGAATGACTATTAAGATTTGAAGTTGTGAATGACTACTCTAAAAATAAGTGCCGGACATCCTGTCCTACCAGCTGTAAACTGAGCATGTTGTGAGTGTGGTAAAGGAGAGTTCTACACAGAAACATTCAGGCCTCTGGGTTTTTAAAAAATATATATATTTTTTTTCAAGAGTGTCAGTTGCTCACATTCTTTGAACATCAAGTGCCTAATAAGGGAAAAGGACCACCCTTCGGAGTAGTTTAAGTCCCTCATGCAGAGCTGCCTTACAAGTCCTGGACGGTAAGTAATTGGATGTTTACCCTTCATTGAAGAAGGAAAGCTTTAAGGGATGAAGGAAGTGGAAATCCACTTTGCACTCCGCTCACCAGGATGTCCCATAAAAGCGCAGAGATGTTCAAATCTGCTGATTGAGGAAGTGATGGAGGCCATTTGACATCAACCTGATGATCATGGTGCTACTTCTGAATGTGCTTCTTAGTGTGGATGTCGACAATATTATTTTGCAATATCAAAGCCTGGTAACAGGGGGAGAGCGAACACCACGGGGTGCACATGGCCTGAAAATGACCCCATATCCTTTACCTTTTATATGCCGTAACCATGCAGGGAGATCGTCACCATAATGATTCGTCTGAGATTGTTCGCCATTGATGGCATCGTTTTGCTTTTTCTAAAACTTGTCATCGTCATCATACATCTTGGATCCCTCAATTGTCCTGTTTTTGTTGTTTGTTTTTTACTGACCACGGTTAAAGTTTTCATAAAGAACAAGGAGTCTGCTGATCAGAGGATCTATTGAAATACACTGGCTTTCGGTGCATGTCTTAAATCTTGTCAAAAACATTGATTTTTCAGGTTTAATGTCAGTTGTTGCAAATCGTTTTTAGTTTTCCTTTTTTGTTGTTGTTTGAAAAGCCAAAGTGTTAGACTATGTTTGAAACTTTATTTTTTTAGCTGTAATCTCACCCTCACCAGGCCCGACATTGGCCAGTTAGTGCTGTGACAGTCCTTAACTATGCACTCTGTGTGTTTTGACTGTTCAGCTGGGAGTAAATGAATCACACCGTTTCCTTTTCTCCAGTCAGCCAGTCGACTGATGGAATTCATTCACTGGTGAAGCTTAATAGCAGCTGTATGCCTCCTCCTCAACACACACATACACACACACAGATGCACTCCACACCCACATCGCTGGTCCCTGAAGGACAGTCACTGCCAGTCCATCCCGCCCACACCTCTCCGTTATACCTACAAGGTTAATATAGATGGGAGATGTATTGAAAAGGTCATTCCTGGCATGCTTCTCCACTATGTCGTAGCTTTTGTACAGTCAAAACAAAGGAGGGTTGTTTATTTCTTCAGCAGTGGGCTTTTATTACATTTATCATAAAGTAATCCTGTTGGGGTGTGTAATAATTTCGATGTAGAGCTTGAATGTTTAATATAGAAAACCAACTTTCGGAGAGCCACATATGTATGAGATTCTCACAGTATCACAATATGAAGGAAAAATACCACTATTCAGGATGCCATAGTGTTTATATAATGTGATCTAATGGTTTTTATTTAAAACAGAGATATAACAACTGCTTTGATTCCTGGGAAAATAATGTTACATATTGAAAATAAAGGTTTAAATTATGCTTTTCTTTTTGTTGCAGAATCAAAGGAACAGACTGAAATAAAAAAAAAGAGTTGTATCATTCCTGCATGCTTTTTAGGCCATGCTTGCATCCGTTAGCTAGTAGTAACGTTAGCTTAAATTACAACTATTTTAAAAACAATAAATCAGAAGATATTTTAGTAAACATGTATATTTACAAATATGTATTTATGTATCAAAACTTCTGAAAAAATGAAGACATCTTACAATAACCGCAAGTTAACATTTATTTACTCAAATGGATATTTAACATAGAAAATTCAAGTAAAAATAAATAGTTGTCAGATTATTGTATGGCTATAACAAACATTTAATTGAAACTATTTAAAACAAAATAGTTTTAAATAGTTAAATAGCTAAGACTTACTGTTAAGATTAAGATTTTTATTAAGAAAACATGTTTTTGTAGAGGAGTTTATTTTTGGTGTTTACCCTTAATGAATCCTTTATCTTTAGGTGTAGAAAATAAGATCAGACATCAATATCTAAACATTTCCCTATATTTTATGCACTTTCATGCATCATTATCTGGACTTAGTCCCGATATGACACTGTAAACTTAGGAGGAGTCACTCTCTAGTTTTCTCTTTTCAGATCTTTAGATCTTTAAACCATAAGAACAGTGTAAATGGAAAGTTTTAGCAGTTTTGAAAACCTAAATTAACTAAATCCTTGACACTGTGAAACTCTGCATCTCTAATTCTGATCAAATAAAAATCAATTTGCAAGGGACATGTTCTCAAAAATATTAGGCTTGGTACTGCAAATCAGATTTCTTTATCCATATTTTAAATATATAATTGTTAGAATAAGCATAAAAAATTCTTTGAGTCTTTTGGTATGTGTATTACTAAATGCTTTAAATATCATGCAAGATTTTGCAAGCAGGGGACCCTTGACTTCTATATGTCAACATCTGTCCCCTTATACCACACACTGGTTTTGGGCCTGATGCCAGCTTGGATTATTTTATACCCTTGTTAAACTGTGTTGCAAGTTGTTCAGACATCATTTAAAGCCTCCAGTTGAATGATATGTAGCGAAGTCTAACCAACACATCTGCTCTAATAAATGCCTTACCTTTAGGAGGCTTTTTCCCTGCATGCAGGCAGTCATAGGCAGTGGCTGATATACCTTAATGAAAAGATTTGTTTTAGCTTTACTGCTGTATATCAGTGCAGCACAGAAAGTACCCTTTCGGTTTATGCTGGAAGCACTTAGGTTGAGATAGCTGGAACTTGTGAACGCTGCATGGCTGAAAGGTTTAAATCTGTACCTGTGTGTTTTGAGGCTGCTGCAGCTCCCAGACTCTTTGCCTTTGCAAAATTTTAGAAAGTCAAGGCAGGTTAATGGGGTGTCGGCTTTCCCAACAGGGGAAACATGCTGCACAATGCCACCTTGATGTTTATATTGTGGGTTCAGATTCGGCACTTTTCACAACGCATCATTGCGACGACTTTTAAAAAAAAAAATTCCAGAGTCCTTGAGAGTTCAACAAGCCATAATTCTTGGAAATACTTTAAGCCAACACCTGTACACTCAGTGTTCTTAAGCTGCTCAAGGTTCAGCCGCTAAAACTTTCCACTTGGCAAAATTTGAATATTTGCCCTCACAGTTGCTGAGCCTTTTGTAGCTTTTCATTGACAGGCGCTGAATTGTCTTTGTGTCCTCTCTACTTCCCCCCTCCTTTTCTTTTTTTTTTTTTTACTTTAACTTAGCTGAGTCTTGAAAGCTCCTGCCTGCCTCCCTCACACACACTTCTCTGTCTGTGATGCAGGTGAACACCCACACGCTCACACCACCACAGATCCTGGCTTCTGACTGTTTTTTTTTTTTTTTTTTTTGTAAATCCATGACAAGGAGCCCTCGCTCTGAATATCAAAGACTCGTATCTGAGAGCATGTAGGCATGACTCACACGCGGGGCTCTGTCTTAACTCCCAGCAGGCCACCTGAGCGTCCAACTCACTGGAAGTGGCAGGGGTTACAGGAGGACGGCTGATCAGACAGCAGCGTGTTTGCGACGTGGGCGGAACTCGACCGTATTTGTCACCCAGACATGTGAACATATGAAAATCCCAGCAGCGCACTGAGATTTCCAACACACTCGTTGGTCCCAGCAGCCGGCTCCCGCTTCCATGCCGGGGGTCATTCTCTTGACTATAGGGAGCGCCTGAGTTCTCTTCAGCACAATGTCAAAGCGCACCAGGCGAATGTGGAGGGCAGAGTGGCTGTGACAGCTACAAAGTGGCTGAGGGAACTGTGTACTTTAGTCGGTCTGCTTCAAATAAAAGGGGCCGCTAACAGCAACAAATCACAGCTTTGCAACACAGCAACTTCCCCCTCTGTGATAGAAACCTTTTTCATTAGTGCTCTCTTTTTACATGTCTTGTTCTCAGCTGGATGTAGTGTACGGCGCTTGTTACTCTATCGATTCGGCACGGAAAACCTCTCAAGGCATGAAGTATTTCTTCAGTTTGGCAACTCGCGGTAGCATGTTGTGCCTACCGCTCTATGTGTGAATAATAATGTTCACCACCGGCCTGTCAGGAGCTGCAGACCTATTTATATGGGTGCCGAGCTATACCTTCAGTTGATGTGCACACTGCACCGGTGCAGGAGCCTGTCTTTGTGCAGCAGGCCGGGATGACATGTGAATCGCGGCAGCTGAGAAAGCCCCGCTTAAGTGGAGGCAGTGGGGAGAAAGCAGGCGAGAGCCAGGAGGCAAACAGACAAACAGATGGACAGGCTGATGCCAAGCAGGCAGTGGAGCAAATAGATTGTGCAGGATGGTGAACGGACTCAGCCTACCAAAGAACAACCGAGAGACACGGGGCCGAGGCAACGCCGTCAGCTGCTGTAATTCCTACAGATAGGATGGATACGTGGTAAATAGCACTCTCATCTTTCTTCTTCCCCTCATCTGCCCCTGTCACATCCCTCATTTGATATGTGTTATGTAGGAGGAGGGGATGTCAGTCTTGCTAGATGGGAAAATGAGCAAACCTGTATATGTGTGAGAGGTAGAGTGAGAGGAATAAATGCAGGGAAGAGATGAGTGCTGCAGGTGGAATGAGGCGGTGGACACTGGGGACTTCAACTCTTGGAATGCAGACAAAAAACTTTTTTTTTACTCGGTGAAACGCTACTTGAATTACATCTGTTGTTGCAGTTATTACTTCTTTGGTGATTATGATGTTTAACTTCTAAAAAAAAAAAGTCTGCGACTGAGAGGATGGTAGAAACGGAGCTTCTGCTGTTCTGATGTCTCAAAACTCTGAAAAGACTTTAGCTTGTATTTCCCCCAGGCTCCGGGTACATGCTCACTGGAGCAATAACCTTTGCTTTAATACCGGAGGAGCACGATTGTAAGTTTTCCTTGGAGTCTTTCCTCTAAAATGTGAGCAGCTCAGATTGACTTAGTCGTGTTTTTTCCTGTCTCTTTCTCTCTCTCTCCCATGGAAAACATCTAGCTGTGTGTGAGTCAGCCAGAAACCAGCTTTAAGAGCTGAGACAGCCCTGTCAGATCTGTCTTCTTGTGTACCTACAAAGTCTAATGGTTTGTCTTTTGTGTGTGTGTGTGTGTGGGTGTGTGTGTGGGGGTGTGCGTGTGTGTGTGGGCGTGTGTGTGTGTGTGTGTGTGTGTGTGTGCGTGTGCGTGTGTGTGTGTGTGTGTGTGTGTGTGTGTGTGTGTGTGTGTGTGTGTGTGTGTGTGTGTTTGTCTGTGTACATAGGTAGAATGTAAGAAGGCCCAGCCCAAGGAGGTGATGTTCCCACCAGGTACGCGAGGGCGAGCCCGGGGTCTGCCCTACACCATGGATGCCTTCATGCTGGGGATGGGCATGCTGAGTGAGTTGGATTCAGCAATACACACACTTTCTGAACTGTTTCACATTTTCTCACATCACAATCACAAACTTTATTGTATTTTATGGAGATGTTTATGTGGAAGCCTAAGGCAAGGTGGTGCATCATTGTGAAGTGGAAGGAAAAAGATACAATTATAGCTGTTAAACTTTTGAAGAATGTTTTTACCCATTCATCTTTGCAAACTAACTCAAACGTAGTCGGTCTGGGTTATTTTGTGTCCGTTCCTCAGCTGGCTTTAGGTCTGGACTTTGACTAGGCCATTCTGTCGCATGTGAATTCTGCTCAGTCTTTATGTTTAGGGTAATTTTTCTGCTGAAGGATGAACCCTCTACCCTAGTCTCAAATATTTTGCAGGTTTTCATGTAGGATTACTCCACATTTAGCTCCACCCATCTACACATCAACCACGATCAGTTCTTCTCTGCTCATAAACACCATTCACTCAGCTTCATCTACATGGAGCATGTTGCAAAAAGACTGGAAATTAACTGGACTTATTTCATTGAACACTTAAGTCCATACTGAGAGCTCTAGAGATGAATTCTTTAAATTGTGACTGTTTTTAATAATTACTGTGTGGCACTTTAATTATGTAGCTACTTGTAATTGTTGCATAATTTTAGCTGCCTCTTGGCTAGGTTTCCCTTGAAACAGAAGTTTTGGATCTCAAAGGGACTGAAAATGTACTTATTAGATGAATTCTGGAAGCAGTCTGATACACTGGATTTTATTTAGAGTTATCAGAGTAAAGAGGGGTTGAGTAAGAATGCTCATAATTTTTTATAAACTGAGACCACGAGTTCTTTTCCTTGCATCATACTTTTTTATTGGTCTATCCCATAAAATCCCAGTAAAAATATATTGAATACATCATTGTTAGAACGTAATAAAATGTATATGAAAGATATCTGAAGTAAAATCAGATTAACAGCCGATATGCATCTCATTCAAGCATCAAGTTCTACCTATTGTAAAACAAACTGAGTAAACTACCCCCATCTAAAAAGCTCTATTAGGTGGTTGCTGCCCCTAATTAGGCTGCTTCAAGGTATGCCACCAGTGGCCACTGTGGTCTATTTCGGGTTGAGTCTGGTACAGGCAGCCCCTGGGCATATAGGAGCAGACCAGCACATTAGCAGACTAAATGAAGAGGAAAATTGGTGTAATGTCATATTAAGGATTCATCACTGTGCCCCCCTTAATGGGTAATGAAGGGGACACACATGTCAGAGAGAGATCTCATCTACAGGGACCTCAGCTGCCGACCCACCCCTCTTCATTACCATCCAGCCCATGCCTGTGTCCCTTTTTATTTAACACCGATGCACTCTCTGCCTCCCTGCCCCCTTACTCACCTCCCATCTATCTGGCTATCTGTCTGTCTGTCTAGTTATCTACCTGGCTATCTATTTGTCGTTCACATTCCATATGCATATAATTTGATTGTGTGGCTAAATCAAATGGATTTGCCATCACTTAAGGTCTTTTTTCATAAAAAGCAAATGATTGCCCTCCAAATGGTTCCTCCCCACCTGAAGCAGATGGACTCAAAGTTAGCGCGCCTGCATTTTTGTCAATTCTAGGTACTGCCACATATTAGACAGATTTAAATGTAGTTATTTAGTTTTTTAAATAAGGATTTATGTAAATATCTTTAAATACAGGTAGTGGAAAAACTGTCATGCATGGCTAACCCATAGCTACATTTATTTTCATAATCTATTACAATAATGATCCAGGTGACAATTTCATTTGGTTAGTCTAAAATACTGATTAGCTCTTGTTTTGTCAAACTTTGTTTAAATAAAATCTAAGCTATTTCTTCTCCTCATTTTTTCACAAAGGGAACCCAACATGTGATGCTATGGAAGTACGCACCAACTTACATGCAGACTATGTTTGTACACTGCTCAAAAAAATAAAGGGAACACTTAAACAGGTGTTTAACACTTAAAGTGTTCCCTTTATTTTTTTGAGCAGTATATATGCTCGTCATAGGGATGAATATCATGTCATTTTATATCTGTATCTTTTGAAGATGCAATTAAACTACTCATACAAAACATTAATGTACACCGCAGCTGTTAAGAACTAATTTAAGATTTAAATTAATGCACAAAACATAAAATAAATGTGAGATTAATTATTTCAGTGATCAAGTAGTTTTAAAGGTTTATTGAAAAAAAAAGAGATTCCTCTCCTTGTTCTGCAATGACTTACAACATCAGTAGTTGTGCTCTCAAAGGCAGTAAATTATTTCTATCAACTCTCTGTCTATACATTGATCTCGTCATTTGTCTGCATAAAGTTACTTAAATTGTCACGGCAACCGCAGGCTTGACCTTTCCTTGAAAGTGATTATACAGTTGTTGGTGGTAAAACAGTTGACGAGTCCAGCCAAGAGCGTCTGTCGACTCCATCGGAGCCATTTTCAGCTCCATCTCATCTGGTCGAAGTATTTAACAAGCACAGTGAACTTTTCAGAACTTATTACAGACTAAAGTGTCTGCGCCGCAGAGAGCACTCTTCCCCCTCCGCTGGGAGATGCCAGGCAGAAAGGCAGTGATGTGCTCATGTGAGAATATTAACAGCCAACTTGTTTGGAGACACTCTTATCTAAATGAAATTGGAACAAGGACAGCGAAACATTCCTTTATATAATTTGCATTTGGAAAAAGGGACCCTAGGCTCATTATTTAAGAAAGTGTAAGCTCCTTTTGTGCCAAATCTCATTAAAGCCATCCCTAGCTCCTTTGTTTACTGCCTCTAATCGAGGCATTTATCTTTATTGTGTTGTGCCGATGTATGTTTGCTGAAATTAATACACATTTGAGCCTGCGCGAGGTATGGGTGTACCAGATGGATAATTGATTTTAAAGTGAATCAGAACTGTTGGGCCATAAAATAGGTACATTAGCATGCATATTAATAAGGCAAATAAGAGCACTAAGAGGCCGCCACAAGGCCAGGCACAGCAGCAAGCTTCATTAAGTGAAACAACAAGTTATCCCCTGCCTTTTCTTTCTTTTACGATTTCTTCCCGGCTGCCTTTCTGCTATTTTACACATGCAGGCACTTTCAGCATGCATTCAATGTACCTCAAAACCTCTCTATACTGCATCAATATGGCTTCAAATTCTGCTTTTACCTCTTGTAATCTATGCTTCTTTTATTTATTTTTTTCATTTCACAAGATGTTGAAATAGGGAAGAATCAAGAGCAGTGGTATTTGAGCCAACAATTTCAGTCAGGCACTTATTCAGTTTGACAGTAAGACAGTATCAAACACGTAATATCCAATACTTTGCTGGCTGTGATGGCTTTTCATTGTACCATATCGTGGTTCTTTTCAGACCAAACAAACAATGAGGGGGTTTTTTTGTGAGAGCTATCCATCTGTAACTTCCTGGTGATGACTTCTCATCAGCAGATGATGAGAAGTGTTTTTTTTTTCTTATTTTTTTTTCTCAGGCGATGCCTCTGTCCTACTTCATCCAAACCAAGTTAAGGTTCCTCTCACCGCCTCTCAGAGTTGAATTTCGTTTTGTCTGCAAGAGAGGCTCTGGCTGAGGCATTTTCCCATTGGGTCAGGAATAAATTGAACTTTTTCATGGACAGCAAACACTGATTAGATATTTATGACCAAGGTCAACCTTTCTGATTCCAGCTGGCACAGCCCACGAAGCATACAGAACAGAGCCTACACACATGCTCGCACTCAAACATTCACATATCCTGCATACGCGCAGAAAAATGCCCAGACATGCTAAAGATATTTTTCATGCATTTATGGACACCTTTATGCTGCAGAAATGTGCTCACAGGTGTGTATCTCATACCCCTGGGCAGACTTCTGGAACATTAGGGATCTTGTAATAAATGCTCTATAAATAACATGTGTTAGACAGTTCAATCGTATTTTTCTAATAATATTATATACCTCTTGTGTGGGAGAGAAGTTTGTATAAAATAGGATTTTACTAATATAAATATTTATATTTTAAAACAAACACAAAATCATTATGGACTTGACGCATTAAACTGAGAATGATTGACAGCACTGAGACCCTCCTCCTGGCTCTGATTGGTTCTTTCTGACTGGGAGTGGGGCATTTTTGTAGGCAGCAATAGGACCACTGAGAGGAGGCAGGGGAGCTCAATTATTTTCACATATCTGTCTCATACTATACTGTCACAAGATAGTGACAGCTTTAACAAATACGTAAAATACATATTTTTGGTAAAAGTTACATACTGCAGCTTCAAGCTAAAAATTGCCCAACCCAGTCACTAGGGTTGGGCAATGAGAAAAATGCTCCTCTACATTTTTTTAAATAATAAATGCACACGACTCTTTATGTTTAACCCATTTGTTTGGTATTTTTCAAACCAGTGAGAAACTAGAGACTGTCTTTTGAGCTTGTAGCTGAAATCAGCTGTTTCAAACTCTTACCATCTTTTCCAAAGCTCTGAAATTTGATCTTTTTTCTATCAGTGAACACTCCATCTTTGGAACTGCAAGGTCATGCCGATTGACCTTAGTAACAACTTCAACTCTTCAGTGTTGAAGTTATTACTAAGTAACAAAGTGTCACCTAACAACAGTAAGTTATTTTTCATCCATTAGCACATATAGCAGCAAGTACATTGTGTTGCATAACAGCGATAAGACTCTCCTTCTGGCTCTGATTGGTTGCTTTTTGGTTGGGAGCGGTGTATTCCTTCTTTATATATATAAAAGTTACATACTGCACCTTTCCCAGTAGTTTAGTACAGAAAAAAATCTTTGGTAGCGGTAATGGCTTAAGGAAAACAAATAAAGACTAACACACATTTCATAATCAGAGGGGTTAATTATGTTCATATTACCCTTGATGATGCTCCCATCCTCACTCTGGCTCACTAACTCACCCCTTTACTCCTCTCACATTTCTTGTTTTTCTTGTATCCAATGGCTGCTCCCTCACATCCTCTCCCAATATGTTGCCCACAGCTGCTTCTGTCTGAAAACTGTCCAGCTAATTAACTGGTTGGTCTGTGGTCGTAATAAGAATCATGACAGCAGATGAACAATGCATCTGCTGCTCTTAAATATTTCTAATGACACCAGTTCCTCTTTTGTCCTCATTGGGACGCTCAGGGATTTCTCAACAGAGACTTTGGTTTACAGACACCACAGTCAAGTCACATTTGTCAATATTTGAAAGTTTTTATGCTCACTATCCAAGTCTGACCAAACAAATCATACGTTTTAAAATTAGTGACGCTTTCACTCAGAACAGATATTAGTTAAATTATGCATTCACATATTGGGTGTGTTTTAGCGAATAGGAAACATTTAGAATTTTGTGTATCATTTAAAGTTTCCTCCAGATTTGACTTTAATCGGTGAACATTTGTCAGTCTACCTTGATTGTAATTGTAGTGGGATTTCATTGTAATCATTGCACATGGTATAAAAAACACCTACATAAGGCAAAAATACCAGGAACTCAGAGTTAATGCAGAATGTCCTCTGTCTAGTTTTCATCTACAAATTCTGTCAATGTAAAAGAGAAAACCACTCCTCAATCTTTCAAAAATAAACTTCTTCGACATACTGTAGTCAAAACAGAAAAGCCTTGTGAGAAATACTAAGTGAACTCAAATTACTGGACTTGTAGTCCCGTCTTTAGCGTGAATAACTTGAAGTCATCGTATGACCTTGACATCGTTTTTGTCCCACTCTTTTCAATAATTTTGCTTCATTTTGAGGTTTGGAGGGACCTGTCCGGCTCTCTTCAGGTCTCGCCGCAGCAAGTCCACAATCTGCAGCTAGACAACTTTGACTAAAAATGAGAGAGCCAACTCAAATTTTTACATATAGATAGAAAAACAAATAAAGGTTTTGAATCAGTGTTTTCTTCATTTCCACAACAGGCAAAAACTAAAAGCACCAGTGATAGCTTTCAGATCCAAAAGACAGTTTCCATCTTGTCTTCAATCCATCTTTTTTTAATCCACGTATATCAAAATCCTGTTGAAGAAAATGTATCCATCCTTTTTTTTGTTGCATTTTTTACTTTTAAAATTGTTGTTAAAAACATAAAAACAGAAATAAAATTGTGGTTCTTTTAAACCACAAGTGTTTTCCAGTGTAAAATTATGAACTTTCAATTGTCAGAAAATGTCATTGAAACTCTTTCAAAGATTGATGAGCTGAACCAGTCGTCAATTTTAAGACGATTGCTGCTTTTTTTTCTCAATGGCCTTCTGTTGACACACACCTGAATGCTTCAGAGGAGTGGGCTGTAAAAAAATTCCTACTTTTTCAGAGGTGGTCACACTTACTAATGATCAATTAAACCTTTGATTTAATTAAGCATTTTATCAGTTGCACCTGGCTCTGACATTCCCTCTTAACGCAAGTAAAGAAAGCCGCATGGACACACTTTGCTTTTCATGCACTTCAAACACACTTTCTACTTTTGTATACTTCAGATTAGATTTTTTAAAAATTGTCCCCCATAAAAAGCAAAATATTAAAAAAGAAAAAATATCGTATACATTTTACGACAACAGTATTACATCACTGTGAAAAGGTTTGTGCGGCGGTTATGATTTGGTAGAAGAGGTCATCTGGCGTTATTTGACAAAAAGCTTTGGCTTTATGATCATTGCATCCCCAGCTGTGTCTAGCCTGTTCTAAAAAAAAAAAAGTCTTTAAAAAGAATCCATTAAGTTGTTTTTGCCAAAGCCAGATGCTCTCATTTGATGTTTCTCTGAACAGATTGGCTTATGAACATAAAATAAGGCGCTAGTGACCCCCGCTAACATTTATATCAGATCCGGGGAGAAAAAAAACATTGTGTAATTTAATTTTAATTAATGGTACAACATTGACTCAACCAATAAAACTAAATTATATCTAAATGTTATGCTTTTCAGTGCTTTTATGTCTAAAAAAAAATCTATCCATATTTAAAAATGAACCTTTCTGCAATGGTGGAGATAGAACATAAATGGGTGGCATCATTTCCAGGAGCCTGCTATAAAATGTTATTACATGGTGCTATAAAAATGCCTGAGAGCTTGTGGTTAACAAAAGACTGGAAATGAACTTGCCATTTATAAAAGAAAAGGGTAGTTGTATTTGTACATTGGTTTCAAACCGTAGCGAATCTGATGCCAGCTCCCAATTACCAGCCTCTATAAAGATGTAAACCAAAAGAAAAAAAACATGTATGAAGATGAGAATGCTTAAGCAGCAAAACACCACAACCTGTTCTGAAGGTTGTTGACTAAATGGGTGCATTTTTGACAGATTGTGTAGAATTTAAGCAGTTCATTAGGGTTGGATTTGAAATGATCATATTTTCCTCTTTTGAAAGAGAAGGGTAGGCTCCAGTTTTATAGCTATCCTTGTAAAATTTTACCGACTAAATGAATCACTGAGATCTCTGACAGCAGCCCCGAGACTTCATCCGAAGCAACAAAAGCAGCATGATCGTGATTAGAGGCTGACGCAGTTGTGAGAGACAACCAGCGATTGAGGGAGCTGCTTGTTGTTAAACTCTGCTTACAGAGAATGCTTTTCAGTCAACAAGGCTTTATTAGGTTTAAAGCACACAAATAAATCTCTCCTTGCTTATTGCTATTTTTTCAAACAAGGGAAACGACTCTAGACTTTGTATTCAAGAGGTGTGACAGTCCCAAATGTGAGGCTCTGTTATTTCAGGCATGCTGTTGTTGTTTAAGGATGATAAGAAAACTTCTCTTGCAGAGTTAAATGAATTTGAGGGCTCCATCTAACTCGGATTCTCTAACAGTATAGATTGTTTGCATTAGACTGGATGAGTGCCTTGCTAAAGTATTCGTGCTTCTTCTACTTTTCCACATTTTCGTCATGTCATTGCGACAATTCTCAATGTTCTTTATTGGGAGTTTATGTGATAAACCAACAAAGTAACTTTGAAAAGGAAGAAAAATGTATAAAAATATGATTGGTTTCATTCACCCCTTTAATTTCAAGCCCATTAATAAACTCAGATTAAACTAATGACCTTTAGAAAACACCTATAACGAAATACCGATTCCCTGTGTGCAATATGAGCTCTGTATAAATCTGTTCTGTGAAAGTTTCAAAAGCTCATTTGACACAATTAGGGAATCAACAGCATCATGAAGACCAAAACACTCTCCAGGCAGGTCAGGGAGAAAGCTGTGGAGAACTTTAGAGCAGATTTAAATTATAAAAGAATGTTCTGAATTTATCATTGAACGCAGTTCCATCTAGCATCTGGAAATAGATAAAGTATGGCACATCTTCCTAATAAAGCAGGATTCTTTAACCTTCAGCTACAGATACGCATGTGGCCGCTAAGACCCTCCAAAGAGACTCTTAATAAATCTGACAAAAAATGAAAAAAGGGAATTCCTTTTAAATGTGAAAAAAAATTGTTTTAGCAGTGTTTCTGTGTTTTTATGCAAAACCTATGTTGAATTTTTGTAGCATAAAGAAAGTAAGGATTTTAATTCTTTTTGTCTGTTCTTCTTTTCGACACAAACTGTTTTATTTTTAAATATGAAATATGAAACTCACAAAAAGAAATAAATGGCCAAATGGCACATGGCACATGATTACCCTGACCACACCCACCCCATGACGACACATGATGGTGACTGCATCATGCTGTGGGGATGTTGTTTTCTCTAGAACTGGTCAGAAGTGAGGGGGAAAAACTGAGAAGCTCTAATGGAAAAATAAATTGAGCTGAATCCAAAGAATTTCTTGAAGAAACAAGGTTTAGAGCATGAGATGGAGAACCATCCTGATCTTACTGGCAGAGCCTCAGTGCATATTAGTATTAGTTTGTCCAGTCTATCAGTGTTGAAATATTTAGCAAAGCCGAAATTTGCTAAATGTTCCATATCTAAGTTTCCGTAGCTGTTAGAGACATAGCCTGAACACAAATACAGACCATGCTTTTATTTTTTAATGGTGAAATGTTTCAAACCCATGTAACATTTTCCTTTACCTTAATCACTATGTACTACTTCCCCCTGTTGGTTTGTGGTTGTAATGTTCAAGGGAGTGAGACCGCTTTTGTAACGCTCTGTATAATGCATTATTTATTGTACTTATCTTCCCATATCAACACACACTATAACGGAGTGTTTTTTGTAATTATTTGGTGACGTTTATCTCTTGTCTTAACTTTTTTTTTTTTTTTTTCATCTTTCTCCTCCACAAAGGTTACCCTAACATCGTGGCAACGTATGGCCGCGGATACACTGGATTTGCACCCAGCTACAGCTACCAGTTCCCCGGTGAGTCAACGGCTCTCCTGAAATGTGTCTTGCACCTAGTTTCTTTTTTACACAATGAGACACACATGTATCCGTACGCTCACATTTGAATCTAGAGACATAAATCTTCATCAGTATACACGTCAGTCACTAAATCATCTGCAGGGTGTAAATGTGCTACGTGTCGAGTTTTCCCAACAAGGTTTTGAAAGCAAACTCGTGGTGAAGGAAATTGCTCAGACTTTTTTATCCCACACTTGAACACAACCATGACCAAGCCTCTAAAATCGGTAAAATTTTGTGTCTTTAGTGGCCCAATGTATGCAAATTCCTCTGTGGAGAGGTGGAAAAGCTGAGCAGCTCTTTGTGTTGGAAGATTTTTAAATATGGACCTTATAATGGAAAATAAAGTCATTTTCTGCATTAAAAGTGTTGACTCAGAGCGCCGGGCGCTTTAATGGAAGTCCAAATGGGAGGCGTGACGCCTGGAGGTGAGCAGCTGTACCTGCGTGCGTCTTCAGGGGCTGCTGGCTCTGTGCTTTCCTCACTTAGACAGGCATCCTGTCAATTTCATGCTTTATTTAGGGAGCTTACACTTACTCTGTTTGCCATGCCAGACATCATTCCTGCCACTGATGAGACAGAATGGGAAATATCGCTCAGCAAGCTCAGATCTCTGTAATATTCTTTGTGAAATGGATTCAGAAATGGTAAGACAGGGGGTCCAGCTGTGACCACCTGCAGATGAGGCATATGTTGGTTTTAGACTTGACCACAACGTTATTTGAAGGAACGGGAGAATACAAAGCACAGATAACTTGTCAGTGTACATAATGCAGGTCTGGAGTTTGTATGACAATCATTTATTTTGATTCCGACTTAATCTCACTTTGGAAATAATTTAAATTGGATCCTTAACCAACATTTGTCAGTTTAATTTTCTGTCCTTGGAACTCATTAAGGACAAAAATGTCCACTTGCAAAAAACAAATTCTATGAAAACTTTACTGCCTAATATTTTTTCTGCACAATTCTCACTTAAAATAACCAGATATTTAACATTTGCCATGATATTATGAAAACAGTAGCACCTTGTGATTTTTATTTAAAAAGATGTGACATTTTTGTTCTCTCAGAAGATAGCATTTTTCTAATGGTCCTTAGAAAAAAATACCTGTATTTGTCAAAACATTGTCTTACTTGCAAAAAATGTCCACTTACAGAGGCAAAAAAGTTGTTCAAGTGGACCAAAATGTCCATTATGATACCTGAAGGTTAATGGGATGAAGTGACTGTGAGGAGTTTACATAAACTCATTGTGTATATTAAAATGATATTACATTAAGGATTTTAAAGATTTATTTAAACTGTTTATCTTAGTGATGAATGAGTAAAAAACAGTTTCATTATTTTAAAACATTTTAGTGCCTATGTTTGAATTTATTCTAAATTATCTATAATCCAGAGATCGTCACTAATACCTTGGATAAATAACACAGAGCTGGTAAAAAACCCAAAAAACAATCACTTGGTGTAGCTGTTAGGAATATGTTGGCTTACGTCTGGCTTGCTATTTGGCTGCTCTTCTTATTAGGACAGTAGACTTCAATTAAAATAATTGGTTCCCTATGATTTGGCTTTTTTAGCACAGACTGTAAATTTAAGACAGGTTGACGTCAGAGGAATTACAGAAACTCAATTTCAACCAGCTATGTCCATTCCAGACCCAGTTTTCATGTGTGTTTGCCAGCATTGCTTCCAAGTATCAACCATCTGACCCAAACCGTCGTCCTCAGAAGAAAGCATGTTGGTTAAAACGATCAGTTTCTGTCACTGGTGTAAGACGTTCCTGGACACAAAATCAGCTGTCAGGAGGATAGAAAAACTCTGAGCAGATTATTATTTTCCCCTTTTCAAAATGATTTAGAATGGTTCAAATGTTTTGAAGTACATGATGTTTCTCAGCCCTGGATGTGTTAGACATTTTTGGTTACAATCATATGGACTGTTTTGGATGAATTAATGACAGATCTAAATGGGCAAAGAGCATTCAGTTTCCTTCAGGCGTCTATGGTGAGGAAAGCAGACTTCTTTTTTTCCCCGTAATGTAATGTGGATGAATATTGTTTCTCAAACAGAATTCCCAATTCTTTTCTTAATGTTGTTGACTCTTGAGTTCAAAAGATTTTGTTTGGTCTACTCTGTCATGATGACCGAGTTTTGTGTCCTTGTGTGACATTTGTTTAAACTCTGGAACGTTTGGGGTTTCTGTTTGGCATAATTGTGTTGTGAGCCATCAGTGTAGAAGCATCACTAGTCTGTCCCTTCAGTTTACTATAAAGATGCTACAATCTAAGTGGTCCATTAAATAAAGTTAAGACTATTTCTTTAGTTAAAGCTTAAAGAGTCACCGGTTACAGCTATAGCTTGTTTTCCAGGTGTACCTGGATCAGTATTTTAAAAAAATACTCTGATTTTGTTTGTTGTATCATTCTGGAAAAACAATCCCACTACAAATACATCTTTAAAAACCCTAAATTAACACGATATACACCGAGATGATGAGAGTAAATACACTTCTCAGGGGAACTGGATAAAACTGTTCCTTTAGGGGTCTTTATCAGTTCTTCAAGAAACATTTACATGAATTACATCAGACTACAGAGAGGGAATAGAAATGGAAAGCAGTGCTAAGTATTTATTATGTATAAGTAGTCAAACATGGATTTTCAAAATGTTGACTATTTTCACCAAATTAAGGGCTATCACCTTCCCTGAGGCAGAATGTTTGATCCTATCCCCGTTAAACTCAATTTAAAGAGTTTGATAAAGCTGTATGATTAAAACAGCTTCCTCGGGGCTCGCTCAACTCTTGACAGGTAATTGGAAATTTTAATGTATGAATCAAACTGCTTGTCTAAATTAAATAACCTCAGGCTAAATATTGACTAGTGTCCTACCTCAGGAAGATAGGAGAAAGCATCCTCAGTCTGAAGATGTGAATCTTTTTCTCACTGTATACAGCCTCTCTGAAACACTCCCGCATATAAACAGCGCTGAGGAAAAGCGCTCGACGTCCAAGAAGCATAAATTGTGGGCAGCCTTTCAGAGCAATCTATTCTTTTTTTCCTTTACACATAGTAAACTTCAGGAGCTCTAAGAGGGGGGTGGAAAAAGGTTAGACAATTGTTCAATTGTCAAGATAAAACAGTGATAAAACATTGATCAATGACGAAACAGTGAATTAAGTAGAAAAACTCAATAAAACCTAAAGAGAGAAAGAGAAATCAAAGCTGACATCTCTGCGGCTGAAGCAAACAGTTCAAGTGTACAAAGCAGAAGGTAAAACAGAAGGAGACACACACTAAACCTGAGTCAAAGTCATTATTTAAACTCAGCAGCTCATAAGAAGTTTATGAAACTGACATTTATGTCTAACATTGATCACAAAATGTATTTCCTATTGATTTTATGCAGTGTGTGTTTTTATTTTTTTTTTCAAGCAGTCATGGGCATCATAAACATTCAGTGCAGTTAAGCTGTTTGCTTGTTGCATCATCAATATAGTGTAAACTGCTGATGTAAATCAGTTCAGATCAGCATGTCAGAAACTTGTTTGTGCAAGCAAGTAGATTTCAGTCCATTACCTCAACAGGGACATCCAGGCTCCAGCTGAGGCTAAAGACGGACAGATCAGAGGTTTCTGGTCCATTTCTGATCAATCTTTGACCATTTTCTCTTTTAAATCTGTAATGTAAGTGGATATAGGAACAGCATTCAAACTTTTATGACATTCATGCTGTTACGATAGGGTGTTGACAAATTGTTTAAAAAAAAAAAAAAAATCGATGCTAGTATTTTCGGGTGTTTTCACCCCTGATAGCCCAGTATACTTGATTCGAGTGGGGACCAAATTGCTCCATTTTCAATTTGTGAGGTTCGCTTTCACACTGCACTCTATTAAGCAAACTAAACTGTTCAACCCTTACCTATGGTGGCGCTGCACCGATGAAGGAAACAACACAAAAGTCTCTAAGACACTGAGTGCAACTTCCTTCTTTGCAAAATGTAAACAAAAATGGAGTGGTGTCAGATTTTAGCGGTTATAGGAATTCTTTTGTTTTTGCCATTACAAGCTATTTTTCCCACTAGTGTTAGACTTGCCTGTTTGCATTGGTTGTTTATACCCAGAATGCCTTGCGCTTTGGTATAATTCCTGCTTTTGGAGTGGTATCTTTTTTCGGCTTCCAGTTTCTTTCCACATGGCTTTTGACAGCTTCTGCTTTTTCACTTTTAAGCACCAAACTGGTACTAAAAATAGCTACTTTGTAGTATTCTCCACTTTGGAACAACTTGGTAACCTGGTAGCGCTGTGCCTGATGTGTTTACAGTTTGGAAAAGTCTCGCGTTAGCCAATCACCAATCAAGCCGAAAATCAGTCAGTTACAGTCACCAGCCATTCCTGGTTCATCTCTAGTGAAAACAGTGGCATTTACATTACAGACAACCCTGAGTATCTTCTTCATGGGAGTATTATACAACAGAATGTCTTTAGTCAGAGGCATTCACTGAATTGCTGTTAAACAGACTGCTACTGGAGATATTTCCTGCCCACAGCCAACAGCATCTACAGCAACTCTTTGAAGAAACTTGCATTATATAAGTTACAGCATTTATTTTTCCCTCGTGTTTTCGAACTGAATTGAAGTAAGGCGCTGCCTAAAATTGTAGGATTAGCAGATGCAGGATTAGTTCACAGAGATTATATTCCTCAGCTGTGTGATGTTTTAATGTATCTTATGAAGCGATAGAAGATTAGAAATAAATGATCATCACCCTAGCGGATGTGTTTAAAGTGAATGTTTGGATCAGGGGTTCAGCCACTTGACTTCTCTCCTGTAGCAGGACTTGCATGCATGCAGGAATCATAAAGGAGGTGTGATGGCTTCATGACACATCTGCTGGTCACAACAAATAGTAATGCACACGGAATGAAGTGTCAGTAAAATATTTGCAGGTTTAGCAGCATACATAATGCATGAATGGCCTTGCCAGCATTTCCTACCACATCTTTTCAGTTTAATAAAAAACAAACAAAATAAATCAGGGTTATTCTTATAAAGCTTCAAAAGATTATTTACATACTTTTTGAAAAAAAAAATCATATTCAAAATGCATATGTTTTAAGCATGTCTGCCCCCTTTTTTTAACTTTAATGTTGTGAATTGTTAAGGTCGAAAGAAAATGGAAAGTGTTTGACAGCGACAGCTTCTTCGATTCCGTGTGTTGTTTTAAAATTCTGAGTTGTCTTTTATATGCACTGTTGCAAATTACGCACTGTTTACCTCGTGACTGCATAATTTCAGCCTAATGCGTGAACTTCACTTTGAATTGAAACTTAATTTCAGACATTACTGTCTGACGGATGTGTAGACAATCAAGAGAAACAGCAGTGTTTGCCATTGCTGCGGAATAACAAATGGTAAGGGGCGTGTAGCAAATTAAGAGCATCGAAACCCCAAGCCTTTCTTTATTCATCAAACAGCTTCTTTAAGAATAGAAACTTGCTTGATTGTTATGTTATGCGTAGGAAATCCCATTTCAGAAGCCTTAGACTGATTTCTTTTCCTTTGTTGATGCTACAATGTTATTTTTATGTATGCTTAACACTAGATACAACCTTAAAAAGAACTGGAATTTATATTATTGTTTGCTTTGACAGGCTTGTAGTGTTGTATTGTTACTGCATGCAGTTTAGAGTATTTTAAGACTTTTTTTGATTGCTACATGATTATTCATTCATCCAGTTTTTGTATGTCTCAAATTTTAACCCTGATCAGAGTATAAACATGCATAATAAATTAATTAAGATTTTTGTTTTTAAAGACCAAAAGACAATAGAAATTCTCAAATTTGATTCTGGAAAAGAGTGAAATTTGACCATAAAAATGTTCAAGAACCATGAGCGGTTAAGTGGGGTGAATCAAATTCAAACTGTCTTGGTAAATTTGGTCTTTAATCAGAAATAACTTCATTACTTCATGTACTTAATGTTTTATTCTTAAAAAAAAGATGTTATTTACAGCATGTAAAATGTTTTCCAAACGAGGGGATTAACTGTTCTCAGAGAGAGTAACTCCAGATTGCAGCTGCTTTGGAGAGATGTCCGCATTAATCCAGGGATAAGATAAAAGTAACATTCACCACGAACAGCGTTGAACACAGCTCAGCGTAGCTGCCGGGGCAGCAATCAAAGAGTAAAAAAAAAATCAAATACACAGCAGCCGAGCACACAGCTCAACTAAAATAATCAGACCTCGGAGCTGAAATTTATTTGACTTCAAAAAACAAAAATCAAAATGGTTATTGAATTAAATTGAGGTATAAAAGACCCCGGCTTCCATTCTGTTAGGCTTTAAAGAGCGCGCCACACTAACTAACCTAATGTTAAGCAGTTGAAAAAACAGCTGGACAGAGAATAATTTCAGATGGCTTTAGAAGCAGAGAGTTTCTGCAGTCTTGATTTAAATTAAAGTCGTCGCCTCCTGTTGCGTTGTCGGGGGCTCAGAGATTTCTACATCCTGTTTAGGAAGAACAAACCATTCTTAACTTAACATCATGTATATTTCCTTGTATTAAAATCATCCTGATGTTTTTTATTCCATCTGGGCATAAGATTACAAAGTACATTATGACCACCTGTGGAGAACTGCGTCTGATTCTCATATCAGAGCAGTAGGATGCCATTTTGTTTCCAATTTAAGACCAAATAAAAAGGACAGCTGTGAGCATCGGTGGAAAACAGAGGGAGCTGGAGCTGACAAGGCATATGGGATATTACTGTACATTATTCTCATTTTTATGCAGCGGTCTAATTAGCATTAGTTTGCTGATAAATGCACCATTGTATTATTCAGCTGGCGGCGCCCAGAGGAGCGAGTGCTGCGTCTGAACCAGGTGTCTGCTTTGGAGGACTTCAGTTGATTAAAGGATTCGCGGTTACATCTGTAGAAATAAACTGTTTAATCCCAACATTACAGTACACTCCACTGTTGTTTACTTGTCTTAGATTACCTTAGACTAAGACAGGATACGGCGAAGATTCCCTGGGTGTGCTGTGCATAATAAAAATGCAAATGCCAGGCAGAAAGTGTTTTTTTTTTCTTCTTAGCAATAACTACATAGTTAAGCGTATGCACAGAAAGTTTCTGTATAGTGTCTTCCCTCCCAGCTGTGGCAGCAAATATAGAAGAAGAAGTATGAAGAGGTCTAAGAATGGCAGCGCACCCTATTGTGTGTACTCAAAGCTGTATGCATGAATAAGTAGCTTGTCTGAGGAAAATGTAATTAAAAAGAAAATGTAGTGTGTATATGTGCATTATGCTCGTGAATAAGCTGTAGAAGTGAACATGAAAAGCAGCCATACACCCCTCATACATTCATATTGTGTTCCCCCCATTGTTAACCAGTCGTGTATCGGTTCCTTTCATTCCACGCGCAGGAGTGCACAATTGAATGTGCACACACAGAAACGTCGTATTCATTCAGAGACTGAGAAAAGAGGCGACGGAAGAGAAACAGGGACTTTTCCGCCACTCCAACATTTTTCTTCTTTCCCTGCGCCACTCGATGCCTCTGTAACCGTGCCCTATGAGCCTCCCCTGGCATAAATGACCATTATGGCTCCATTAGGGCTGCTGCTAGGAGGTCATTATGCCGCTCTGAAAAAAAAAAAACAGGGATGAAGACGTTAGTGGGGTCCCATAAGGGGGAGAAGGAAAGGAGAGAGCGAGTGAGTGAAAGACAAAACACTAAGTCATCTGGCTATTTCAGATGTCTTGACAGACAAACAGCGACTCAAGTCCAGTGAGTCAGCTTCTTAAGTAGTAAGAGCAAGAAGGCTCAGATAATTAGTCAGGGGTAAGAGCAGAGAGCCTTAGTAGACACCTTAAGACTAAGGAGATACAAAAACATTAAAAAAATATATAGCTCTCCTTCATCTTTTTCATCCCGTCCTTGTATGACTTCCTCCTTATCTCCCTCAGACTTAGTTCCCTGGCAGATATGCTGAGTGGTGAAGAACAGTAGAAGGCTACATCCTTCTATGTTCAGTATCTCCGTCTCGATCAACCAGCCATGCCTAAGACAGAACGGCATACTCCATCTTCCCCCAGCTGACAGAAAAGGAGTTCTTTTGCTGCGTGGAAGCAAACAGGACTGAGCCCAGTAGGTGGTTCTGGTTTCTGCTGCTTCTTTTTTGTACTGAACGAGAAATTCGAACGGCCTGAGCTGGGTACTTATATCTTTGTCCCTTTCAAGTTTTTTCAATATTTTTCCAGCTCCAGCCATAGCTGAAGTGGAAGGAAAATTATGTTGTTTTTTTTTACAACAAAAAATCTGAAAATGTGTTGTGCGTTTGTATTCATCTCACTTGCGTCAATACTTTGTATTCTTGTGGGATAGGTCTCCACCAGCTAAACACATAAAAACACTAAAATGTTTGCCTTTTTTTTTTTTTTTTTAATTGGTCAAACTCAATCTGATTGGATAGAAAGTGGCTCAAATGTCAAGTCTGTTGCTGCCTCTAACATATTTTTCTTCCAGTGTTTAGCTCCTCCTATCATCCCATCAACTCTGACTTCCTCCCCCTGTTAATGAAAGCGTCCCGACAGCATGTAGCTACCACCACTGTATTTCACATTAGAGGACGGCATGTTTAGGGAGACATGCAGTGTTTTTATGTAGCCATAGGAAGTGTTTTGTTTTTTGTTTGTGACTGATAAAAAAAAATTGCAAATGGGATTTCTTCGGGCTTTCTCCTTCTGACTGACATTTTTATAGATATTTTTGCATACAGAACAAATGTGTTTACATATACCAATGATGTCGAGCATAAGCAAAAAGTATACTCCACTTTCAAGAACAAAAAAGCACATGTAAAACACCTACAAAATAATAATAATAATAATACAATTAAATTAAAAGAAAATATATGCTGAAATAAATACAAAAATAACTAAACTAGGATAAAGCTGACTTTCTTTCAACATTGGAGTTTTTCTTGCTACTCTTTCATAGTGAAGAGATTTGTGGAAGTCATGACTAATAGTAGTTCTTCCACCTGAGGTGTGGATCTCTGCAGCTCCTCCAGAGTTACCATGGGCCTTTTGGCTGCTTGTCTGATTAATGCTCTGGTTGCCCGATCTGTCAGTTAGCCGACTTTCAAAAAGATTCTTTGTTGATTTTCTTATTGTATCCACCGATCTTTGCCGTCCCTGCCGAAGAAAAGCCTCCCAACCTCTTGATTCTACCACCACTGTGTTTTAATGTGGAGTTAATACCCAGTGGTAAATACATATTTTACATGTATTTAAGACTGAATACAAATTCATACACTTTTTAAAACATTTTGTGGCAAAATTTGAAAAAACAAAATTTGAAAAAAAAAATTATTTTTCACTTCTTGAGTTGGTCTATCATACAGAATCAAAACGAAATACATTTAAGTTAGATGCGGCATTATTAAATGTGAAAAAGTTGAAGGGATAAGAATATTTTATCAAATTTTGACCTGATCCATTTTGCAATCCAGTGAAAGAAGTGAGGCAACACGTTTCTAGAGGGAAGAAAATCAGCCAGTTCAATGTCCGACCATTGAGAGACACAAATGGGCTCTATACAGCTGTAAATAATAGTGATAAGAAACCTGCTGACCTGTTAACCTTACTCTACCTGTCAGAGAGGAATACCCTCTCAGCAGGTGGCATGCTGGGAAGGAGAAATGCTGACCTGCGCAACTAAGATGATAGTGACTACCTCTGAAGGGTGAATGGACCCTACGAACAGGAGCAGAGTAAACCAAGCATTTAATAAATCCACCAGAGGTCACACCTGAGCACTGGCCTGAAATACCACCTAGCCTCCTAGTGTTTAGCCACTGTCTGCGGCATGGAGATAGAAATATATTGAGATGGATGATATCCCAGCGAGTCTTTGAACCACATTTGGAAGCTGGAGGAAAGGTGGCTGTTTGGTGATACAGCTGCAAGAATGGCGGAAACCTTGGTGGGTTTGAAGGGGAATCTGACGTTCTTTGCTCTCTGTTTTTGGAAGTGTTTTTAAATCCAGTTAAAAGAGGAAAAGAAAGGTCATATTTAACAAAACAAAGATAGCTGCCGTCTAAACACTTACCCCTCCTATTCTATTTTTAAAAGTAAAAATCTTTCATAGATGTTTTGTCCTTCATCTTGGCTATAGCTAATTACTTCCCAGGCGGATGCTAATGTGTGCTGGGACGCCACGCCGAGTCATTATCAGCAGATCTGACCCTCTGAATATTCAGACGCCTTATATTTTCCACTGACTACACATCTTGGCTGTGGAGGGGGAGCAGGCGGAAAGAATCACTGGCCTGAGGCTCAAACGGAGCTTACCTGGTGTCATGGCTGCATGCAACATTGTCCTCCACGAGAAAGAGCTCGCTGTTTGGCTTCTGACGGCACTCGGGAGACGCAGCGTTCCGCCATCAGAACGGCTTTCTATTGATCTTGAGCAGCGCGGCAGATTGCTCCCCAGATCTTGTGACTATTTCTCTGCAAGCTGGGTGAGCTGTGACCCCGGCAAGTGGTCCCACAGGCCGGAGTGAGTGCTACAGGGCTGGAAGCAGATGGCCCTCCTGATGCCACACTGACTCACAGATTGGCTTTAATTGCCGATGCTGATCATTAGCCCGATGGGTCTGCGGAGGCCGGGCCACTCCACGAGTCGCAGGCCTAAAAATAGGGCCCGACGACTGGAAGCGTGAGCTTACACACTTGAATGACCGTGCAACAGTACATCTTGGACTCGCTCACTTGAAAGCACAGAGACACAAAGGCGATGCTTATGGATTGCTTTTGAAGACGTGAAAAGCGGAGGGACTTTCTGTGCTTTCCTGTCCGCTTCTCTTGACTGTTTGCAGCCCGCACACACATGGCACATGCAGGCTCTCTGAGCTCCGGGGTCCATGACGCCATGACGCCATTCCCAGCGGTGAGTGTTCACGGTTGACGTCAGTGGACAGCACTCTAGGTCGTGGCCTCTCTTCTTCTGTGGGCGCAGTCATAAATCTACAGTGCTGCAAGATCGGCTTTGTTCTCTATTAACTGCTCTGTTTTATGTACAGTTCCATGAAAGAAAAAAAGTTCTCCAACAGATTTTTTTCTGTTCTCTTTTTTTTTCACCATCAAACATAGATCTTTACTCTAGAATTCCTACTTTGAAAGCTGCTGTGTAATTTATCTATTAAATCATTCCAGGAGTCCACAGTACTTGGAGTTTGCAACATTGATTCTTGCTGAAGATAGTTTCAGAGATAAGCATTGTCTGTATATCGTCTGAGCCAATGAGTGAAGCCTGTGCTGTGATGGGGGCTTCCATCTTTGAGCAACGACTTTCTTCACTGCAGTTTGTCCAGCTTAGTTCTCCTAACCCACTCCGTCAAGTTCAGCTCTGAGTCATCATTTAACAAATGTACACTGAGTTCCGGGGAAAAAGCAGCTACTGCCATTTTATAAATACAACATATTGCTTTGGTCCCTAAATCCTAGATCTTTGGACAATCCCAGACAGTGTGAATAAAAGAGACCAAAGTCCCCGGCGGGAAGAATGAGCAGAACGGATCTGGTTCTGCACTGATTTTGTGCCAAATGACTGGCGTCAAATAAGCTCTGTGACAGAATATCATATGTTTATATGAGGATTAGGATTCTTTGAAGTTTTTTTTCCCACACTTTAATCTTTTTGATCCTGAAGAAAATTTTACTAAACTCAATATATATAAAACAGTGCTCTACATACTAAGCGATAAAAGCTTCCCAGAACTCCCTGGATCCTGAAAAAGATGATGACCTCACTTCAGGATTTTTAGACATTTGTTGTGATTTGGAGCTCTGTGAATAAACTGAATTGAATCTAATTTTACACTGGCTTCCTGTTGCTCAGAGAATGAACTTTAAAAAAAAATCTACTTTAAAACGAACAAAAAAACGTTTATAAATCACTGAATGACATGGCACCGAAATAAAGATCTGTTGTCATTGTATCAACCTTCCAGACCAATCAGGTGTTCTGTTTCAATAATGCCCTGCATCCCCCAAAACCAGAACCAAACACGGAGAAGCAGTATTCAGCTTCTACTCACCACAAATCTGGAACAAACTTCCAGAAAACTGCAAAGATGCTGAAACAATGAGTTCCTTTAAATCAAGACTGAAGGCCCACCTGTTTAGATCTGAATTTGGTTAGTAGTAAGTGGAATATTGATTGATATATTCATAGATTTGCTTGATGAATTTGGTGATGGCGTTTGACTAAATTTAATGTTAATTGCATGTTTCATAATTGGTTACTGCATTGTGTTTTTATGGTGTAAAGCACTTTGAACTGTCTTGTTACTGAAATGTTCTCTACAAATAAACTTGACTTGACTTATGACCTAGGAGTGATTTTACCAGTCACTCCTGGGAACGTTCACCACTCTCCCATGTTTCCTCAATTTGTGGATAAAAGCTCTCACTGTTGTTCACTTGAATCCCAAACCCTTAGAAATGGCTTTGTGTTCTTGAAAGTCTTCAGATTGTGTTTTTTGATATCTTGAGCATATTTTATGTTGTCAGAGAGGTTCTAGTTAGGTCACTTCCTGATAAAGATACAAGTCTGGCAATTTTCCGACCTTGGTGTAGCTTGTGAAATTGAATGTAGCTTTCCAAAAAATGTGACTAGTAAAAGTTAATTTATGATTTAACAGTTTAAAAGCAAAAACAGAAGAAATCCGTGATGGATTCAACAATTTAACCAGGATGTTTTGTACCACCACTGCCTTTCTTTTTAAGCCCTTTTCTGCTCTGGTTTAACTCTCTCTGTGTCGTGTGCTGCCAGTGTGGCATCTCTTGCTCTGCGCGGACAGTTCCCAGGTCACATGCACATCCACGTGCATCACCTCTGTCGGTG